>NC_049172.1:18629152-18929152 GCF_009769625.2 Cygnus olor | reverse complement strand
AAGTGTGGTTTTTTTTAGTTCCTTTATTTTAAAAAAGTATATAAATAAACAAATTTGATATGGATCTGTGCCCAAAACAAATGGACACAAGCACACTTCTAAACTATGCAGGTTCCAATTATCACCTGCCTGCATTTGCACAGAGCCTGCATTTTTTCTGATTTAGTGACACTTGTTTTAAGTAAGGTGTTTGGGGTGGGGGAGTGTGTCTTCTATGTGATTAATCCTAAATAGATAAAAAAGAAACAATCCAGGAAACTTTGTTGGTCTTTTTTTCTACTATTTAATAGGAAATAATTAATCTAGCTCCCCTACGCACACACACATACTTTTCATTTTTATGTAATCCTTATTTAGTAACTTAGCTAACTTCTGAAATAATTGAGGGAGCTCAGTGATCCTTGGGTAACTGGTGCACTGGAGCCACATTAAAAATAAACAACATACAGAAATTGACTATATTGCTTTTTGAGCCTTTAGATTTAACCTTTCATTCAAAGGCATCAATTGAAGTTAACAGATTGGGGCTCAAGATAGAGTTACTGCAAAGAGGAACATTCATTTATTCCAAATTAAATTTGGAATGGGTGAAATGAAGGTCATAGTCTTATTTAGTAGACCTAGTACAACATCAACCCCCAATTAACCTAACATTTGGTTTGAGTGCCACACACATAAAGCTGTTCCCTCTGGTTTTTCATAAAGAACTACAGAGGAGACTATTTAGCTGAAGAAGATAACGTATAAGAATCATAAGACTACGAAGAACACAAAATCGCTCAAGGAATTAAACAAAAAGAGAGAGAGAGTTGTATTTTCCCTCTAGTTTCAATCATATTTGTCAGGAGTTACCAACTCCAATAATGCAGCAGAGGTGAGACTGCCACAGCCCCATCATGCACACAATAGCACACGGCTGGCCACACAGGTCAACACAGACAGGCACGCTCATCACCTGCTATAGCACAAACAGCACAAATGACCTCATCCAGTTACCTTCTCTGGCTGTTCAGGAAGAAAGCTAATTAGTGGAAAGAATATACATAAATATACAGTATGGATCCCTTCAGTAGCTGGCCTTAAACACTTGGTCTACCCTGTGGCTGGTTCCTGGATTCTCAGTCTCCCCAGTTGGTAGTACCTTGACATGTGAGCACCCAAGGCTGCAACCTCCCTCCAGCTGCTGGTACTCAGACCTACATGCGCGTGTGTACACACACATGCATGCAGCATGGATCCTTCCTAAGGCCTACCTGGTCTTAGACACCTGGTGGACTCAAGCTCACTTCTGGATTCCCCAGTCTCCCAGCTGCCTCAAGCACAGAGGCGCAGAAATGAGAACAGCTCTTCCCAGTAATTGTTCCAGACTTACGGTGGCTGCAGTACTTGCTTCCACGTTTCTTCCCCTACTTGCTGATAGCCTAGCTTGATGTTTGCTGTGATCACTCACTGGCGTACCTATCCACACATTTTCAATATATCAAAATATTTTATAGGACAACCTAGGTGATCTTCTGTATTAAATTGTTAAAAATGTAATAGGATAAATTATAAAGACTGCTGGTGACAAGGATGATAATGTCCACTGTAAGCTGAGATTTTTTTGTGATATTATATCGAGAGTCTATTCATTACATATTTTCAGATGTAGATTTTCATATGTAAGGGTTAGGTCCACAGATCAATATGAAGAATTAAGACATGGCTGTGAGCTGTCCCAAACTATGGTCAAGAGCCAGGAAGTCCCTTCCAACCTATATTAAATGATCACTCTTCATATATAACACCTTCTATTTCAAAGAAATTAAATCAAGATTAAATCGGTCCACTACATTTGATTAGTTTCATGACATGTGATTGATGAAGAAAACATTTTAATGAAATGTATAGTATGAAATAATGAAATCATTAGTAATTGTGGTTCATTAGATACAATTAGTTGTAGGAATAAAAACTTTTTATCCTGACGTTTGATGTGATCAGCTCACAAAGAGGAATAATGCTTATTGTGTAGTTTCTCATATAATTTAAATAAAACTACATACTTATTTTTTAATTGTACAGGAAAAATCTATACCTTATATTTCCACGGACTTATGTTTAGAAAGGAAAGATGTTATTGAAAATACCTGTTAATTACTTTTAACATAGTAGATGTTTAGAAAGGAAAGATGTTATTGAAAATATCTGTTAATTACTTTAACATAGTAGCATATGTACAGAAATGTTTGAAAGTAATATTCATTTATTGGGGTTATTATGAGGAATATTTAATCATATATTTACGTGGCAAAATAAATTTCACTAATTTAATATGAAACTCATAAAGAGAGCTCATACAACAGGTTCAACTAAAGAGTCTCCAGAGATTATCTGATTATCTCTCCAGATATTATTATATTGAAGAAATAAAATTATAAAGATGAAAAATTATAGTGTTTATGAACATCAAAATAAATAATTATGTTCATGCAACCTTTTCTATTCTTGTTTCACTTTTATTTGGTGCTATATTCTAATTTCTTTCATGTAAGCTTTAGTATTTTAAAGGTCACATCTCAAATTTTTTTTATATATTTCATTAAAATGTGCAAAAATATTATTGTCTTTCGTTGATATTTTGAATTTTCCTCCAGTTCACACTGACACCCCATGAACTTGCAGTACTGCTGAGACTTCCAGGATATTGCATACTTCAGGATACTGTATTACCAACTTCTTTTATTTTTCATGAGAATATGCTGTCTTTATTTTGTCATTGTGTAGTCTTCTATTTCTGACAATATCAGCAACAAATTCATTATTTTGATTATATACTTTGAATGGGAAACGTAGATGATATTTCAAGTTTTAACAGTGCAGGGCCCAAAACCCATTAGTGATTTTTAAACCATGTGATAAATGCTTTATATATAGTATGTATTGCCATTGTCACCATAACATTTATAAATTGTTGAGAGTGGTGGTAGAAACTACATGGGATTAGGAGACAGGCAATGATAACTTCAGTAGGGGACATTTTACTCTGTCAATCACCCCTTAAAATGAATTATTAGATTAAACTAGATTACCAGTGCAATGAAAAGAAAAGTCTTTTAGGTTGACCCTTTCTGTTCTTGAAATACATGATGTCTAGATTTTGAAAACTTGGGCACATAGTATGCACTATCTCATCTAGCTTATGTGCCAAAGTAGAAGGAAAGAAACATGAAAATTACTGTAATTGAATTGTTTTCAGAGAATGGAAGAAAATTGCTGGAAGGGTCTGTAAACATAATGTTTGCTTTTCATACAGACAAGTAGGAAGAGTGGAAGTAAGGGCACATCAGCATGTCTGGGCAAATGTACAGTCTGAGGCACCTGTTTCAAATTTTCAGCTGTTTTTATCAATCACTCCTTGATATTTAAAAATTCCACTCTCTTTCCTAATTATTAGCAAACCTAGGACTTTACTTTTATTTATTTTATTTTTATTACCTGGCAAAGAGCAAGTAGCTTTTAAAGGACAGTGTCCTCAAACAAACAAACAAACAAACGTGAAATCCTGTTTTGAAAAAATAACAAGAAATATGTGCTACTGTATACTTCTAAAACTTCCAAAATTAGTGTCCAGTTGTTTGATTATTTTTTATTTTTTTGTGGACATTCATATCCTTACATTCTGCAGCGCTTGTCTGAACTATATTGCATGTCAAGATGAGAATTTGTGGAAAGCAATAATATAAGTGAAATGACTGAAAGAATTTTAAATACATTAAAAATGCTAAAATATTAATGTGAAGAGAAAAAAAAAAGCGAGCAAGGCTTAGCCTTGAGAAGCAGTGAAATTTCGAATAGCTTGTTGACTTTAGTCAAAGTTATTTCATAGGTTTAAAACTTCATAAAACGCAGAAGTTCAAGGTATCGTATCAAAGTATCTAATCACCTATCTGCTTTAGGTGATTAGATTACTAGAATTAAACATTTCCAACCATCTTAGAAACGGCCTTTAAAGCACAAACGTGTAGTCCATATTTCAGTTCACATACAGCCATCTATGAAATAATGGAGGCAGGACAGGGGAGGCTTAGTGGATGAGGGAAAGGTGTCAAAACAGACAATCCATGAATTGAAATGACACAACTTTTTTTTTTATTGATACAGAATAATGCTTATGTTTCCAAAGCATAACGAATATCTTTCATAAGGACAAATTGTCTGCTGAAGCCTATTCAGATGCTGTTCACTGCCAAAAGACACTGGTAATAGTGTGCTACTTTTCAGCTGTGTCTCTTTCTGTCTCACACAGGCACACATTTAAAAGTATTCTAAACTGAGTTCGCTGTAAAGCTGGTAAGCCAAGAAAAATACAAAACTCTGTATTTTCCTGTAAATGTGAATGGTATATTTTCACCTTTATCTCCTCATTTGGATAACCAGTCTGATATTTAATTACCTATTCTCAGGCAGGGTCCTCATTAAAGCTGCACAGAGCTATTCAAATTCCTGTTGAACTCGAGTGTACAAGTCTCTCACTGCTTACAAGTTTATTACCATTAGCCCAGTAGGTTTTTTCTTCACCACAAGACTTATCCATTATGCTCCAGAGAAAGTAAAACTCTGAGAACACTAACACCGATACTACTTCACTCTACTGAGAGCCCACTGTGCTTTTCTCTCCTTTTGAATAAGCTATTAAAAGACAAAGTAGAAAACTGTAGCAGATCCAACCAGTGGTGAAATACTTACCCAGTTTTACAAAAAGGGTATTACTGAAAGAATGGAGGAGCTTTGGAAAAAAAATGATAAAGCAATTTAAGATAATAGGATGTAAATTAAAGAGGAATTATAGTGGAGATTTTATAATACTTATTACACTGGCATGAATGTTGATGGCATCCAGATTGAAACAAGCCCAACAAGGAGCTAAGGAATTACAAGCAATTAGTAACCAGATTCTGCCACTCAGAGAGCAGTAGGCTTCTCTGTGCGCAGGTAATACTCAAAGTAACAGAGGCGAGCCCTAGATACTGTTCAGTGTGATTGCTCTGCCACTGTCAAGGCAATAGATAATTAGGAATAAATTATACAGTCAGCACTATAGAAGTCTTAAGCGTACAACTAAAGTGTGGGGCCTCAGTATGATAGATGTTTCTAGGGTCTAACTCTTGAACATACCTCAAACTGCACAATACACTTGACAGTTGTGACAACTTCTGTAATACTCTGAAAGGTTGGTTCCTCTAAGGGTCAAATTATATTATCAAAATTAACATGATAGCAGTACCGTTATACACTTAAAAGATCAGTCTTAATGCAGAATAGTTAAATTAGCAAGAGATACTAAGTGATAAATATGGAAATATTGCCAAGTGTTTAAAAAATCTGATAAAAAAATGTTGCTTTTTAAAACGATTTATTTGTTTTGCCAGTTCACTGACCTATGGAAAATTACAAAAGCTTCAAACAGAGAAAGTTTACTTCCGCTCTCATTTGGTACGGTTAATAAGAGCGTTTAAAAGCTAAACAGATGTTTTATTTTAATTAAAATAAATAAAAGCCTTTGGAGTTGAGAATAGGAAAAAATTTTTAGCCTAGAGCAGAGACTCGTGATTGGATTACACATCTGGAAAAAAAGGGGGGCAGGGGTTGAAATTCAAAGTACTGAGTTTGCTGATACAACTTTAAGTCTTTGTAATGCATAATCATAGTAATGTAAATATTGTCAAATGCAATACTAATAAAATATGTTTACTACCCATTAGAAACAAGAAAAACTCTTATTCTTTATTACCCAAATATACTGATGTGACATACTTACTGAAAACAAAAAACAAACAAACAAAACAAAAACACCATAGGAAACTGTTGAAATTGTATAGCTGCATGTTTATGCAGTTTTAAAATATGATCTTGGCCCACACTTGTCTGGTATATGCCATCTAGTATATCAGTATAGGACACCAATGGCCAAGTATTGGGATAAGCAGAAATTGAATCTGGACTGGAGACGAAGGCATGTTACAAACCATATAATTACCCTACACCAGAGGTATTTTCCCTTATGAGGTTCTGCTTAATCCAGTGCTCCCAGGGTGGGCAGCTGCCTGTCCCTGCACCAGCAAAGACAGAACAACTCCTTCTTCCCAAAAGAGCTTCAAAATAAAGGAACATGGAAAATAGTAAGCAATCTGTAAAATCAGCATGTGATTTCCTGAGGGCTGTGAGGCAAGAAAGTCAAGGTTATATTTTAATTCTGCTCTGACTCATTCTATTCTTAGATTTCTATTATAACCTCGTCTTGAAAGAGAAAGTGCTCACATGTGGAGCAGTCTAAAATAGGAACACTACCCCTACCTCTCTTCTTGCTTGTTCTCGTACCTAAAGATCATTTGCAAAGAAACATCATTACCTAAATGTCTTTTTGAAGATCCTGACCTTGGCTACCTTAAAATGAAGAGAACATGTCATTTCAGGAATGTTCTCTTGCTTGTACTGACAGTAAGGGCTACTTCAGAAAGACAAGTAAGGTGTCCCTACCCCTCTGATTTACAGAATCACAGAATCGTCTAGGTTGGAAGAGACCTCCAAGATCACCTAGTCCAACCTCTGACCTAACACTAACAAGTCCTCCGCTAAACCATATCACTAAGTTCAACATCTAAACATCTCTTAAAGACCTCCAGGGATGGTGACTCAACCACTTCCCTGGGCAGCCCATTCCAATGCCTAACAACCCTTTCAGTAAAGAAGTTCTTCCTAATATCCAACCTAAACCTCCCCCAGCGCAACTTTAGCACATTCCCCCTTCTCCTGTCACCAGTCATGTGGGAGAATAGACCAACCCCCCCTCGCTACAGCCTCCTTTAAGGTACCTACAGGGAGCGATAAGGTCGCCCCTGAGCCTCCTCTTCTCCAGGCTGAACAATCCCAGCTCCCTCAGCTGCTCCTCGTAAGACTTGTTCTCCAGACTCCTCACCAGCTTCGTCGCCCTTCTCTGGACTCTCTCGAGCACCTCCATGTCCTTCTTGTAGCGAGGGGCCCAAAACTGAACACAGTACTCGAGGTGCGGCCTCACCAGAGCCAAGTACAAGGGGACAATCACTTCCCTAGCCCTGCTGGCCACGCTGCTTCTTATGCAAGCCAGGATGCTGTTCGCCTTCTTGGCCATCTGAGCACACTGCTGGCTCATATTCAGCCGACTACCAACCAATACTCCCAGGTCCTTCTCTGCCAGGCAGTTTTCCAACCACTCATTTCCCAGCCTGTAGCGCTGCTTGGGGTTGTTACGCCCCAGGTTCAGGACCCGGCACTTGGTCTTGTTCAACGTCATACAGTTGGCCTCAGCCCATCGCTCCAGCCTATCCAGATCCTCCTGCAGAGCCTTCCTACCCTCGAGCAGATCGACACATGCACCTAACTTGGTGTCATCTGCAAACTTACTGAGGGTGCACTCAATCCCCTCATCCTGATCATCAATAAAGATATTAAAGAGGACTGGCCCCAGCACTGAGCCCTGGGGGACTCCACTAGTGACCAGCCTCCAACTGGATATGACTCCATTCACCGCAACTCTTTGGGCCCGGCTATCCTGCCAGTTTTTAACCCAACGAAGCGTACGCCAGTCCAAGCCACGAGTAGCCAGTTTCTTGAGGAGAATGTTGTGGGAAACGGTGTCAAAAGCCTTACTGAAGTCAAGGTAGACCATATCCACAGCCTTTCCCTCATCCACTAAGCGCGTCACTTTGTCATAGAAGGAGATCAGGTTTGTCAAGCAGGACCTGCCTTTCATAAACCCATGCTGACTGGGCCTGATCGCCTGGTTGCCCTGCAAGTGCCGCGTGATGACACTCAAGACAATCTGCTCCATGAGCTTCCCTGGCACTGAGGTCAAACTAACAGGCCTATAGTTCCCCGGGTCTACCCTCCGACCCTTCTTGTAGATGGGCGTCACATTTGCTAGCCGCCAGTCGACTGGGACCTCCCCTGATAGCCAGGACTGCCAATAATGATGGAAAGCGGCTTGGCCAGCTCCTCCGCCAGTTCTCTCAGTTCCCTCGAGTGGATCCCATCCAGCCCCATCAACTTGTGTACATCCAAGTGCTGTAGCAGGTCGCCAACCATTTCCTCGTGGATAGTGAGGGCCACATCCTGCTCCCCATCCCCTTCCACCAGCTCAGGGTACTGGGTATCCAGAGAACAACTGGTTTTGCCGCTAAAGACTGAGGCAAAGAAGGCATTAAGCACCTCAGCCTTTTCCTCATCTTTTGTAACTAAGTTTCCCCCCATACAGTAAAGGATGGAGATTCTCCTTAGTCCTCCTTTTTGTGTTGATGTATTTGTAAAAACATTTTTTGTTATCTTTAACAGTAGTAACCAGATTGAGCTCCAGATGAGCTTTGGCCCTTCTAATTTTGTCCCTGCACAGCCTCTCAACATCCTTATAGTCCTCCTGAGTGGCCCGCCCTCTTTTCCAAAGATTAAACCCTTTTTTTTCTCCTAAGCTCGAGCCACAACTCTCTGTTCAGCCAGGCCAGTCTTCTTCCGTGCCGGCTCGTCTTTGGGCCCGTGGGGACAGACCGCTCCTGAGTCAATAAGATTTCCTTCTTGAAGAGTGCCCAGCCTTCCTGGACTCCTCTGCCCTTCAGAACCACCTCCCAAGGGACTCTGCCAACCAGTGTCCTGAACAGCTCAAAGTCAGCCCTCCGGAAGTCCAAGACAGCGGTTTTACTGGTCCCCTTCTTGACTTCGCCAAGAATAGAGTACTCTACCATTTCGTGGTCACTCTGCCCAGACAGCTCCTGACCACCACACCTCCCACCACTCTGTCACTGTTTGTAAACAGAAGGTCTAGCGGGGCACCTCCCCTGGTAGGCTCTCTAACCAGCTGCGTCCGGAAGCTATCTTCCACGCTCTCCAGAAACCTGCTAGACTGCTTTCTCTGGGCTGTGTTGTGCTTCCAGGATATGTCTGGGAAGTTGAAGTCCCCCACGAGAACAAGCGCTGACAATTTCGCAACTTATGCCAGCTGCCTGTAGACCTCCTCATCCGTCTCCTCATCCTGGTTCAGCGGTCTATAACAGACCCCCACCAGGATGCTTGCCTTGTTGGCCTTCCCACTGATCCTAACCCATAGGGACTCAACCTTATCATTCCCAGCCTCGAGTTCCACAACATCAAAAGATTCTCTAATGTAGAGAGCCACACCACCACCCCTTCTGTGCTGCCTGTCCCTTCTGAAGAGCCTATAGCCAGACATTGCAGCACTCCAGTCATGAGAGTGGTCCCACCATGTTTCCATGATGGCAACTAAGTCATAGCCTGCCTGCTGTACGATGGCTTCCAGCTCCTCTTGTTTGTTACCCATGCTGCGTGCATTAGTGTAGATGCACTTCAGTCGGGCCATTGCCTTCTCCCCCGGCCTTGCCATTGTTCCCCCTGGCACAGCTCCAACAAGCCTTATTTCAGCCCCATCCCCCTTCTTACCTAGTTTAAAGCCTTCTCAATGAGCCCTGCCAGCTCCTGGGCTAGGATCCGCTTTCCCCTTAGAGATAGGGACCCATCTGCGGCCATCAGGCCAGGTGCCGAGTAAAGCGCCCCATGGTCAAAAAAAACAAAATTTTTGTGTTGGCACCAGCCTCTGAGCCACGTGTTAATGAGATGGACTTTCCATGTCCTCTCTGTACCCCTCCCTGCCACTGTAGGAATAGACGAAAACACCACCGAATTGTGGTTACCTTATTGTGCTGCATGTTTAAATGAGCCTAATAATACTTCTACGTTGAATGCTATGCAATAAAATAGACTGCAATCTGATAGTAGAGTGGTGGTACAGAACACCAGCATAGCATGATAAAAATCACAGAGGCAGATGGAGACAGAGGACTCAAAGACGAATGTTTCAGAAGACTAAGAAGTAGATAGGTGTCCTGATGCCCAGAATGGCATTACCCAAAGAAGGCAGAAAAAAAAAAAGATTTAAGGTCCATGCAAAATGAAGAGGAAGGGCATCTATGAGTTGACACAGAGAAAGAGATTTAAAATAGACTTGATTAGGATTAATGATAAAATCTCGGAGATGAAAAGAGGAAAAAAAAAATAGAAAGAAAACCTATTCTTCTAACCGATTTAGGCAGAAAAGTGTTAACTGCAAGACAGTCATGAGAGTGTCAAGCAGGAGAACAACCTTTAGGATCTTGTTATACAACTGTCCCAGTATGGCAGTATGTAGGAAGAAGTACTTCTGTTAAAGCACAGCCAAAACTAATGAGACTGTAATCCTAGAAAAAGGTGAATTATGTCACAAGAGGGTTTAAAAGGCAATGGAGTGCAGCACTGCTGGGATTTACTGAAAGGAAGGTATTTAATGCACAATGGTAGGCTATACATAAGCAAAGCAAGGAATGGCAGAATAAGGAGAATAAGGCAGAGTAAGGAACTATTGTGGAGGCATCAGAATTTCTCCAGTGACCTGAAAATTTATAAAGAACCATAAGAAAATGGAAAGAAGATTACAGGTCTAAACATGAATATGAAAGAACAGCTCAAGCCCTTTAGCGATAAGATCAGAAAGGCACAGGAACATAAAAGGAAACAAGATAAGGTTACCTAAATGCATAAAGGGAAAGTCAAAACAGAGGCTTGGTGCTCAACAGTAAAGGAGAGAATGTTAAGAAGGACTCAAAAAAGAATGAAATTTTCAATTGTATTTAGTATAGCTTTAGTTCTTCTGAAAATAAAGAAATGAACAAACCAAAAAATGGCAACCATAAAAGTTCTCTGAATTCAAATATTTAATTTATTTAATCCTAACCAGAAAATAAGGGTTCAAGCTGGAGGAGACAACATAAAGTATTAAACCATGATAACTGATATTCTCCTCCTACTGAAGAAATTCTCGCTGTAAATTACAACTTTGATCAGACTCTGATCTCTCACTAGTCATAATTATCCTCTAAAACTTGCCTGTAAAGTAAAACTTGCCTGGGAAAGCAAAACTAACATTTAAAAAAAATAATTGCCATAGGAAACTATAGTATGGTTAGCCTAGTTTTCATTCCCTAAATATTCCCATAAATGCACAAGTTAATTTCTTCAACTGAATGTTTGAATTTGAAAACAGGTAGTTTAGATCAGCTTTTGGAATTTCTTAAGAACCCAGGAGAAAAACATAACTGGTTTGGAAGACATGATTCATGAGTAAAGAAAAATAGTTTAGGCTATAGAAATGGGGAAGGATACTCAATCAGGCGTATATTTATAAAAAAAAAAAAAAAAAAGATTGTTCAGTGATCATAAACGAGAGTAATCATATTTTTCCAATGCATGAAAACGTTTTTAGTTTGTATTCTAGATTAAAATTTCTCTGGAACTGAAAAGGTTTTCCTTTTCAGTTATCCAAAGGTTTTTCATTTTCATTTATGTCGTTGTTTTTGATTTTGGTAAAGCATGGCTTATGAACATGCCATGGTGGTAGTGGTCTAAATATGCTTGATCCTATCTTAGTGTACCAGGGTGGGATAGATCATGTGTTTTATACACATTCAAAGTGTAAAAATATAATTCTTAATTGATCTGTAAGTTCTTATGGGACTGGAGAATCTTAGGCAAAAAGAAAGTACTCAGATTTGCTGTGAAATTACTTCAAACAGTATTTGCAAGGGAAAATAGTAGAAGGAAGATTTCATCTCCATAGGCAGGATTTTTTAGTGAAAGAGGCGCTGACTTGATAATGATACCTCAGTAAAAACACTAAGGATTTTTTATTATTTATATTATTATATTTTTGTCCATCAAATACAAAGACAAGTTGGCTGGAATTGTTTTGGTAAACCTACAGCAGGATGGGTGCTGCACAGGTGCAGTGAGAGCAGTGTGATCCCACCTGGTGACACAGTTGGACAGCAAAAGTTTCCATCTCTTACCTTCACAAAAATTGTATGTGTCTTGCCTAATACCAATAGCATTGTGTTCCTGCCCATCCTGCTTCACACCTTTTCATATCTTGTTCTGATGTCTTTTAATTTACAGATTTCAAGCTCATGACAGAGCCCAACTGGTTTTACCATACTGCCTGAAGCAGCACTTCAGTGTGACTGACAGGCCTATGGTTACACTAGATAAGTATAATTTATCAATACCTTTTGTATGAGATAAGCTGTAGTCAAAATCCACCCTTAAGTGCTTTCCTTAAAAATATAAACATAATAATAAAAAAATAAATAAAGAAGAAGAAAGGCATGGTTTAAACCTGAACTATGCTCAGTTTTTAATGTGAGACTGGGACTGTGGCCAGTTCTTAGCACACTTTTCAAAGTCACCTCAGGAATAGCTATCATAACATCTAACAACCTCTTTTTTCAGAAAATTTACTCAGGCTGACATTTCTCTGTGCAATCAGAGCATTATTTCACAAGAATACTCTTAAACCCACCAGAAATCTCCCAAGATTTATAGTGCATTTCCAGATATAGGCTTATTTTTCTCATCATTCTCTGTGCAAATGGATTAAAACAAGAGAATAATAATATAAGGCTTTATTTTTGTATTGGATTAAGTTACTATCTATAGTCAAAAATGTATACTTAAAATTGTGTGTGAAAACAATAGGGCAGCTTATGCAAGGAAATTTTCCATTTTGGGGCCTGAATAGATATAGTCTAGGATTCCCTCCACCACATGACAGTTTGTAAAAATGCATCTCTACGATAAAGAAGTCTTTTGAAGTCCCATATTTCCATTTGGGCCTGTTAGAAAACAACACAATAGTCCCCATTGAATGAGGTTACCAGCTAATTATTAATTGAAAAGTACAACTTATTCTGCAGTCCAGCAATGTGCAACCACAGCAAATACAGTAATATTTCAACTGCTGATTCTCCTTTACGTCTAAACAGTTCAAGCTCAACGTGCCAACAGCTGAACACAGAGCTGATCTTTTGTCTCTCAAAGGGAGGCAGTATACTGCTCTTCAGAAGCACATGGCAGAGAGAAAGAAATTATTATCCCCTCCAGTTCCTCATATGACTAGATTTACTTTCTCCAGAATGCTGGTGTAACGTTCCTCTGTGTTTTAGAGCCAAGGACAGTTATGTTTGATAAGGAGAGTGCCAGACATAGTCATAAATCTGTACCGTAGGAGACAGTGAAGCGATTAGTTTAACACAGTGACAGTGGGAAAAGGATACCTATCATCTGCTAACTGAAAACTGCCGGTGTTACTCAGAAACAAATCAGTACCTAAGTGTTGCTTGTTTCAAAGCTTGTAGCATGAGAATTACCATTCCAAAGGACTTCTCTCCAACATTTCTGTATACGTATATCTGTTGGTGCCCTGATTCCCAAAGGATGGTAAGAGTCAAAAAGCCTAAAAGCCAATATCTCACTTTTTCTAGAATTTTTTGATATTCTGTGAATATCAGAATACATAGCCTTTTTATTAATCGGTGTAAAATCTATGAGGCCTTCTTTCAGAAGAGAGGCTGTTCTTCTCATCCAAATAAGAAAAGAAAGTAATGAAAATATTTTAAAGTTATTATTATTTTTAACCAGAACAATATTACTAGCTCAAATTTGAATTACATAACTTGCACATAATCTCTTTACATAAATAAATGCACTCTAAATGTTCTCTTTTATATTCTCGGTAGCAAAATATGCTTATACTGTCAAACTGAAGTATTGAAATTTTTTATTTCAGTCTATTTCAGACTACTTTTTTATTTGAATTCAGTACAAATTAGAGGAAAATTATAAATGATATAACATATATCACTTTTCAAGCCTTGTAATTATTCCAATAGTGAGATTACATAGAAACATACTTTCAGTAGAAGACCCTGACAAGTGTTCAGAATAATAGCTAGCCTTTTGCCACATATCAAGTTGAATGCTCCAAGTTTTCGGATATTAAGTAGTGAGAGCTTGCAAGGCAGGATCCTCACTAGTCACTAGAGCCTCTGGCTCTGTATCAGTATGAGTATTTCACAGGCAAATAGATTATTTCTAATATGTAGGAAAGGAACAAAAATGGGGTATAATCTTTACATTGCTAAAGCCAACTGCTGCCTCCCAGGAGTCTACCTTGCCAAAAACAGAAGCTTCTCCAGATCTACACTTTCTTTCAGTAAATGTTGGAATTAGTTAAGGTCAACGTGGTTTAGCATCATATTTTATCAATTCTAAGTTTTAGGAACAAATGAGCAGAATTAAAAGACTCATTTTGTTTGAGATGCTAAAATCTAGAAGATAAAGAGAGTGAAGATCAATATCTGGACCAAGAACAAAAACAAAAAAAAAGTTTGTGTTTATCTCCCAACATTTCAGAGGACTTAATGGAACCTAAACACAGAAAATGATGATGCTGGATTTGCCTTGAATTGTTCATAGAAATATTTTTTAGAAAAGTGGAACATGCCCACTGTTTGAGAGAGTCTGTTGCATTAGGGAAACAGTGCGAGAACAATACTCTGTTAATGTAAATTTGTATATGTAATGTTCTGCAAGTTTATTGTGACCTTCAGTTGTCATCTGCCATGAATTTGCCTTGCAAATTTGAATTATCACTCATTTTCTTTCTTCCCTACCTTCCTGAACTAGTTAGGTTTCCCTCTTCGTTTAATTTGCTTGTTGGACCAGATCCTCCCTTTTGTAAATTAATTATCCAGTTAAAGGGAGGTAACTTTCATAAGAGCTAGGATGTTAGGCTAGTTCTACAAATGAGCAATTAGAAAATGTATTTCCTTGTATCAAGAGGACTTGAAGGCGTTTAAAAATTATAAAATGTTACAAAAGAAGTGACATTGTTACATGGTCTTATGTAGAAAAATAGTGCATCCTATTCCTGTCCCATCTCAAGTCAACAAGCTTGTCTAATCAGTCACAAATGAACTATAGCATTTTACATCTCTGGAGGTCTTTAAAAGACGTTTAGATTTAGAGCTTAGTGACATGGTTTAGTGGAGGACTTGTTAGTGTTAGGTAAGAGGTTGGACTAGATGATCTTGGAGGTCTCTTCCAACCTAGATGATTCTGTGATTCTGTGATATGTCTGTTATCAGTCTCTTAAGACACCAGTATCTACAATAATGTTAGTGCTCCATAAATACAAATATTTTTTCAAATCAGAAAGAAAAACTAAACTATATTTTCATGTTAATGAGGGATTTTTTGCACATATTTGCAATAAAATAAATTAAAAAATAAAAAAAAAACTTATTTTGAAATGAACATTTAAGAAACTTGCAAAAATTGTATTATAATATTTTGGTTGAAAGATGTTTGGAACAGGGTTTGGATGACAGAGTGTAACAACCTCATACTTGTACAAAAGTCTCACCAGCTCCAGTATAAAGTTTTGGGAACTTTACATTAGAACAATTAATCACTGAAATAGAGAGAAACTAGTGTATCCATTGGCACACAAATAAATCACACATGACTTCTTTCTAATGTCTAGTCAACAAGCATAAGAAAACACAGCTGGCAGGAACATTAGGAGATTATCTACTCCATTTCTTTCCTCAAGCCAAAATCACGTGCACCTTGCCCATGCTTGACAGATACTGTCTAACATCCAGCCAGGGTGCTTCCAGTCTCCCAAAGTAATACAGTCCAAAACAAGACAGAAAGTCTTGTGAGGTAGTTGAGCCTAAATCTGCCTTGCTTTAATTTATTTCTTCTCATACAAATTCCAGATATGGAAAGCAGTTTATCCCTTTCCTCTGTGCTGCAGTCTTTTATATTTTCAAAGACCATTATTATTTAAATGATGTAAGCTTTTTCAGTGCAGCTAGTTTTTCACCGCAAAGAAAAAGGAAACCTGAAATGGAATTGGGAGCTGTTTTCATGCACAAAAAAAAACTGTCTTACCCCCGTCACAATGAATATGGAGTGCCCTGTTAAAACACTGCAATATAATATTTATGTTTAGTTCTGATGTGCTTATGCAAATTTTATGATGCAGTGAAGGATATAGCATGCATTTTGAAATGGATGTCACATTTGGGCAGATTTACTAGAGACTTATGTAACCTCAGCCTCTAATGGAACATCTAGATACAAATGAAGTTATTCGTAGGTAATTGACTTTTCTGTTGCTGCTCATGGATGTTCATCTCCTCATTTAAGATAGGAAAGTAGGTAAGGGACCAGCTTTTTGGTGCATAGCATTCTTCACATGACAGGAGCTTCAGCTAACCATATTTTATTAAGAAGCTTAAATCAGAATACATCTATTTAAAATTCATCAGCTTTTTCCCCTTTAAATTGTTTTAATATTTTATTATTTATTTATTTTTAATTATTTATTTCTTTTACTTTATTTTTACTGTTGGGACAACAAAAATTTTCTTTTCCATTATCAATATATGCATTATGCATTTACTTCAGTGTTTTGTCACAGGATATGTTGGAATATAGAAGTGTAAATTGAATAAAAATAGGTTATATGCAGTGCTGGACTACCTTCTTCAGCAAAGCCAAGGACTAAAATACTCTTCATAAGAGAAGCATTGAAATGTCCAAGAAGTTAGGTTTGCTCAAATTATATTTGTAGGCTACATATTTAACTGTCCCTAAAAAGTAGGGATACTTCTCCTCTCCTCCCTCTCCTCTCCTCTCCTCTCCTCTCCTCTCCTCTCCTCTCCCTCTCCTCTCCTCTCCTCTCCTCTCCTCTCCTCTCCTCTCCTCTCCTCTCCTCTCCTTGTCACACAGGTGACAAATAACTTAGAAGGAACCAAAAATATCATAGCCTAGTGCTAGATGTTCACCTACTGTTGAGGTTTAACCCAGCTGGCCTAAACACCACACAGACTTTCACTCACACTCCTCCCCTCCACTCCCCTCCCCATGGGATGGGGGATAATAAAAAAAAAAAAAAAAAAAAAAAGCTTGTGGGTTGAGATGACAGTTTATTAGGACAGAAAAGAAAGGATGATTGATGATGATGATGATGATGATGATGATGGTGATGATGGTGATAATAATATGTTAATAATAATAATAATGTGTACAGAACAAGTGATGCACAACGCAATTTCTCACCACCCAGTGACTGATGCCCAGCCTATCCCCTAGCAGCCAGTCTCCCCAGCCTGGCCAGCCACCTCATATTAATTGTTCAGAATGATGTCAGATAGTATGAAATATCCCTTTGGCCAGTTTGGGTCAGCTGTCCTGGTCTGTCCTCTCCAGCTCCTGCTGCACCCCCAGCCTGCCCCTGGCAGGACAGTGTGAGAAGCTGAAAAGTCCTTGGCTTAGTGTAAGCACTGCTCTGCAACAATTAAATATCAGCGTGTTATCAACATTATTGCTATCTTAAATCCAAACAAGCACCATACCAGCTACTAGGGGAAAATTAACTCTATCCTAGCCAAAGCCAGAATATCTACCCCTTATTCCACACCATTTATGTCATGCTCAGGTCCCACACTTTCCAATACATTCCAATTAATCATTACTTTTCATATAGTACATATGAAATGGTTGAAACCAGGACACCTACTCAATACAAGGTAAAGAATGACTTTTAGTCAAGTGTCCTTGACTAAATTATATACTCTGAGGACTCTGAATCAACTGTTTTCAGGGCTACTGAAATAATTCAAGGGAATATCTTAAATACCACACATCTCTTCTGGATTTGGAGAGGTAAAATTATTTTTAAAATAACAAGATAGTCTCTTGAGGGAGGACATATTGATGGATCCTTTTTATAAGGTAAAGACAAGAAAGAGATAACTGGAGTCAAGGTGGACTCTTCTTTCTTTCTTCTTTTGTTGACATTGTCATAACTTTTTCATATAGTTAATTAGAAAGCTATTTGCATATTGTTTGGGCACAACTGTATATTAATCCTTAGGTGAATCTTCCATGAGCTATTTCTCTGCTGGTGGGAGGCTAAGCCAGTTTCCATGACCAAATAGACAAGTAAATTAAGAACAACCTCTTCAAAATATCTTTCTATATGAAGTAGAACAATTATTTATTATTAGTAAAGTAAAATCTGCCACTCTTCATATTTCAAATTCAGAATTATTAGACAGTAAAAACAGACTGTCACTGAGGTTCGGGATAGCTTATATTTAAACTTAAATCATATTATTGTAGGTGATCTAGTTTAGCTATAAATCTTTGCATGTGTTTTGGAATATGTATTATGTGAGTGAAGGTTATAAATGAGAAGAGGATGACTTAACTGGATGTCATCCAATCTGTGGGTGGTATTCAGTCACCATGATTTTTTTATAGAAAACTACTCCATATTATTGTGTTTTGCTTTTTTATGCAAAAAGTATTCACAAAGAACAATGTTGGCAACTATAACATTTCCAAATATCCATTTTAATGGGGTTCCTAGTTGAAAGATACCCTAGATGATTCTAGAAATGGTTCACAGCCTTAAATAGCAAGGAACTTTCATTTAATTTTCAGTCGTCAAGCTCTCCTTTTGAGCATGTTTTACATTCAAAGAATTGACAAGAAACTGGCACTGATTTCCAAAACAATTTCAGTGCATTTTCACTAAAAAGAGGTATTTCAAAACAAACCAAATATTTTGCTTCTTCCTGTCAGCAAATATAGTTCAGAGGCCTACTCTTGTTATTGGTAGCTCTTGAAATTATTCACATTTTTGATACCGTCTTTAAGTATTAATGTTGATTAATGTACCTTAATCAATTAATGTTAATCAATTACATTAATGTTCATTACTGTAATGAATATGGCTTAAAATGAATATAAAATCTGGATATTTTTTCTTGCTAAGAAATCTAGTAAGTCCCTCTTCTACATATAAAAATGTGTTGATTTTTTTTTCAGTGGTTTAGTCCTAGCTATCTCCCTCTCAGACACATCTTTTTCCACTGAGTAAGTTATAATATAATCTAGCAGTCTCAAAATGTTACTAGGCTTCTGGATGGTGATCGTATATAGAACTTTTTATGATCAGCTAGGATATGCACAGACTGAAAAATGTAACACCAGGGTTATGAATTGTTCCCTTTCTGTATTACATATTGAAAGATAGCAGAAACATTTCCTAATTTAAAATGTTTTCGTCTGACTCCCTAATTTGACATTCTCTAAAGAATAACTTTTGTTTCAAAGTCTGACAGATTTATGTACAGAAGTTACTTTTGCTAAGCAAGAAGTGTGGTCCAGTCTTACTTCTTATATGGAAATCTAAACAATTTTTAACTTGAAGAGCTTAAAGAGAATTGAGCCCTTGCTTTTTTGTTGTTTGTTTGTTTTTGTTTTGTTTTTTTTGTTTTCTAGTTTTGGGGAGCAGCAACACATCAACACTTCAATGACTATGAAGAAGCCTTTTTTTATATACTCTACATTGCCTCAGAATTTCTTAGCTCTCACACATTAATCCTTACAGTTCTAGGAAATAACTGAAAGAGCATGTAGACAGAGAGATTACACAATATGGAGTCTACATAGACAGAAAGAAAAAAAAAGATGAAAGAAAAAAGGAAAGAATGGAAGGAAAGAACAAGCAAAAACTTTCATGTGAAGAACAAGATGCTGATCAGATTGTTTCTCTAATTTATAATCAGCACTACATGAACATGATTCAAACATTTATTTAATAATTAAGATGGGAAATGAAATTGCTAATTTGCACAAGACTATATATCTCAGAACTGGAGCTGTGGGGTGATGGTTTGGCTAACAAATTGATCATTGTAGTGGTATGATACTTAATTGTTACATGACTCATTTTTGCTTTGATTAAAATAGAAAGTCTGAGTGATACTCATCATTCCTGCAAAAATATTTGCTTCTTCATGCCTCCGTTCCCCCTTTTGCTTCACCTGTTTCAGGACAGAATTGATTTCTAATATTTTTCCCATAGCATCTAGAATATTCATAATCTAATCTACCTCACTTGAGCTTCCTCTGAACCACTATCATAGGATCAATTAAAAAAAAAAAAAAAAAAGTTAAAAGAGCTTAAGAATTTAAAAGTTTAACCTAACTTAACTTCAAAAGCAAAAAAAACCTTGGCTGAAAAAGTACAAATCAGATGCTTAAGACCAACATATTGACACTCATTACAGTATTGTTTAATTAATTAAAGAAAGATACTCTAAAGGATACTCTAAAGAATTCTACTTAAAGTAACCCCTATAGATACATCTAGATAAATCAAAGATAGGTTACTTATATCACCTTTGCTAAACATCATGTTCAGTTGTCTGTGCTCAAAATCCTTTCAGATGCACTTAGCTGTTTGCAACGTAACTGTAAAGTTTTAAAGCAGATGGAGAAAAAAAACACACTATAATTATAGGCAAAATCTTTAAAACAATATACTAAATTGACTCCTACTATTAACACTGTGGAGTAATTTGCAGATACCACATGTTGCCAGAGCTGACTGATTTAAGAACTCATCACAGGTTCTGGCAATTATAAAGACTATTAACCTCTGTCTTCTTTAAGCTGCTCAAGCAGATACCTTGATCTACATATTTCCATCCTTAGGAGGAATGAACCATTTTTGGAATCTGTCATCTGTTATTAAATTTATCTTTGGAGATCAACATTTAACTAATACAAAAAACAATGCCTCTTATACTAATAATGGACCTCTAACTCAGATACATTAATACTACATTATAGGACCACTTATAATTTTTGTTTTAAGGTTTTTCTGTATTCATCATTTATTCCAGACCTGGCAATTTATGAATTCACTTTGATTGCATATGTCTATATATCTAATATACTATCTCTATTTCATTGTAAAACAGCATTTATATTGTTCATTATTCATAAGCAAATTAATAGATCAGTAGTTAAACTTCCTTAAAGTCACAATGTGCATCCCTTGAACATCAAAGATTGGTTTGCAGACCTTACAGGTTTTTTGTTTGTTTCTTTGTTTGTTTTTGAGAAAGAACAGAACATCAATGTACTACTTATCTTCACAGAATCACAGAAATCACAAAACAGTTGGAAGAGACCTCATCTGTTCGAGCCCCCGATCAAACAGAGCTACCTAGAACAGATTGCCCAGGACCATGTCCTGACATCTTTTGAAGATCTCCAAAGAGAGAGATTGGACAACTTAGCTGGGCAACCTGTTAACCTGCTCACTAATTCAGCAATAACTTGCACATATTTTTCTGAATAACATCCTTAAAATGTGTAAATGCTTGCAGTTCTGGCTCCAAAATGCATAATTTAACATTCATTGAAATATGGGGTGGGGGGTTTATTGTTGTTTGTTTATTTTTGTTCTTTTTCATTTTAAGTTTTGCTTATTTCCAGTAGTTTAAAATGTTTTAAATTTGTCTGAGTAGAAACAGTTTTAGCTGACTATATGAGGGAAAAAAGACAGAGTTTATTCATTTTCTCATATCTGAAAAGAAGAGGAAGAAAAGAGAAAAATACAGTGAAGATAAAAATTGGGGCTGAGATCAAGAAAAGAAAATAAAATTATGAAAATTATAACCAATGGAAAACTTCTCAGAGATGTAAACAAGAAACTAAATGACACATACAAAAATGAGACACTATATTCTTTCACTGAACTTTTAAAAAGAGTGAAGATGTTAAAACAGAGGACCTGATGTTTGTCTGAAAATGATGGCTCAGCAATGACAATTTTTCATCAAGTGTAATCAAACTATTTGAAGGATACAAAATGTGAAGGATACAGTAAGTAAATAAATAGCTGGAATAAAAAAAGATGAAGTAAATACAGATGGCAGTAAATTTTAGTATCTAAACAGGTGGCTTAACAGATTACTAGAATGCTTTCTGTAGTTTAATTCAATTCTCTATTCAATTCTTTCTCTTTTTTTTCCCAAAGGGAAAAAAAAATCCTATTAAATAGATAAATGAGATTAAGCAGACATATTTTAATAGGCATACTTATCCAAGTGTTTTGGGGAGAATGAAACAGACCACACAGTTTACAGTTCTATGGATATGACACTTGTCCAAGAAATGAAGTCTTAAAATGAAACAGAAAATGGAAAACGTGATCCTGTCTCTTTCTAGCTACTCTGAATACTTTAGAGGCCCTGCAAACTGAAGATTTTTCCTATTGGTACATAAACAGTTGGCATCCCCCCCATGATAAATAAGTTTGTCAGACATGTTTTCTTCTCCAGTAGGATTGGGTTACTTATGGTATTTCCCCCTTCATTGCTGGAATATTCTCCAGTATTTCATGAACGCTGAAGCAAAATTCTCCATATGGAATAGGGGGATCATTTCTGCACTTGTGTTTGTTAGGACTGGAAATGCCATTTCAAGTATGTGCTATAACATTTACAGCACAATCAAGATTTATTAAAACTACTCCACAGAGCACTATTGTAAAGAATTTATGAACTGTAAAACTGCTATAAAGGTCACTTGAGATGCAAAAGTTTAATTTGGAGTATCATGTTATGGTGTAGTACTGCTAAACTTAATGCTTGCTTAAACAAATGGCTTGAGGATATTTGTCTCAGAATGTGGGGTTTATTAACTTCAGTAAAATAACTTTATTTTTTTCTACTTAGCTTTGATTTTTGAACACTTGTTCACCTTTTTATGTCCACTAATCTTTTACTTAGTTACTATGAACATAAGCATAAGAAGCACAAGAAAAAAAAAAAACATATTTTGAAACATTTTTTAGTGTTTTATAGCACTCTGCATAGTTTTGTTGTTTATCCTTTTTCCAAGATTTAATATTCCAGTTCATGACATTTGTTTTCTTTATCCACCAGCTGCAAAGATTTAGAAAACATTTAACTGTCATCTGGAAAATGAAGGAAAAATGTCATAAATACATAGCAGGTCCCAAAAATTGCATTTAGAAGAGCATTGTTCTTTGTGGATGATAATGTAGAAATGCACGAGAATTGCACTAGATGAAGAGCAAATCCATCAGATGAAAATTGATAATATTTGTACAAGTTTCATAGGCAAAATTTATCTTTCTTCTGCCACCTTCTATACTATTTATAACCTGTGACTGAATCAGTCATCACATCACATGGGTCAATCTTTGTGCACATGCAGACCTCAACCTAAATGTCCGTAGGTAGCAGTACAAGATCAGTATTCAGACCTAACTTCTTCATTCTTCCAAATCTCACTTAGCGAGATCCCCTGCTCATATACTGAAAGGCAGTCCGAGAATGACTTTAAACTACCAAGAAGCTGCACATGCCAAAAACCTGCAAATTTGTAAATGTGAAACATTTATTATTTGCCAGCAATAATTGCTTCCTGTTAAAATTGGCAGGAGTGATTAATTTCTTTCTCTCAGCACTTTACTGAGGATTTAGGAGGTTAACAGAGGGAAACTGTAATTGGAAATTGGTACCCTAACAAATAGCTAGAGTTGGTCCATATACAAGCAGTGCTATGAAAAGAAGTGATTTCATAGAGTTTCATAAAAATGAGTAGTATTATTTACACGTCAATAGCATCAGATAATGACATCTGATCTTTGAGACAATGTTTGTCTTTAAGTATATGTCTGTGCAACATAGAGACCAACATGTGTTTGGATCACAGTCATAACATAAACAACCACCAGCAATAACATGAATAAGACATGTTTTTTCAGACAATTGAAGAAAACTTGACATTTTAAGCTCATTTTTTTCTTGGAATTCACACAGATGACACTTTGGTCTTTAACCACCACATGAATGAAGGTTTGGCTTCTAGTTTTCTTCAAGATGAAAATATTTATGCAATACTGTTTTATGCATGTGCAAGAAAAATCGCCAGAATAAGGAGAGTGAGGAAACATAAATTTAAATAAAATAATAATAAAAGTCCCTAACTGTTTCTATGTCAGAGAAAAATGTAAAATTCATTATCTGTTTCTTGGAATGCAAGACTTATTGAACAGATCCTTTGTCATGTGTTTCCACCACAGCTTACACAAAATTAGCTGCTCGGGACAGCAGAAAAAATGTTTTACAGTAATGAGTTTGCTATTCATACATAAAGCTAGAAGGGAGCTTCTCTGATATGCTCAAAAAGAATTAAGCCCAGACATTGTAGAAACCGATGATGTGTTCTCTTTTACACACCATCTGAGGAAGGCATAGCTCCCAATCCAAACAAATAAACTGTTTCATGAACAGAGCAAGACTTCGGTCAATGAAACAAAACTAGCTACTGTATTATTATTTTGTATTCTAGGTCATAGGAGGAGTTTGGTGGGTGGAGAGGGAGAATGAGACAACATAGACGTGTGAAGTAGAGGTGGAAAGAGGATGGAAGAAAAGGGACATTGACCATAATAGTCACACAGTGACTTCTAGAATGCACTTAGGGTTGTGGACATTTTTGTTTATCTGTGTATAATAAAAGCAAGATACGTCATCTAAAATGCTCGTGAAGAAGACAAATATCACTTTCATTCTAGATAAATAAAGGGCTTTTAACTGATCAAAATATTGTTAATTCTAAAGACAGAAAAGACAACAACTTTTGTTACCTACAATCAATTCTCTACCAATATGAAGCTCTAATGTTAGTGTGTTTCCCCTATCATTCAGTTCAACAAATTACCTGTGGTCTTCAATGTATTTCTTCAAGTGTTAAATTAACAAACCATCTCTAGAAGCTATCACTGAGGAATGTTTCTGTGTGTTCATTTTCAGCATGAGATAACATTCACCCTGCAGACTCAGCAGTCTGAGTAGGTTAGGTCTCTTGGTTATGATGGGGACTATATTCAAAATATGCTTATTTGCTATAAAAAGAGGTGTTTGTTTGTTTGTTTTTTTCTTGACATAGCAAGTACAAATAAATAAATATGTACTACCATGAAATATTTAATCAGAGCCATAAGAAAAAGTAATTTCCTGAGGTCTGTGAACAGGTATTTCCAAATATTTTCTGCCAATCCTTTGATAAAACTTTAATTTAAATTCCAAATTACCCAAGGAAGCTATTTATATTTTTGAACAGCATTTCATATTTCAGGAGGAAACATAAGTTTGTGTTTACTTATGAACAGCATACTGGTTTTTGTTTTGTTTTGTTTTGTTTTGTTTATTATGAACTCACATTCTGATATTTCTTTGACTGAAAGACCTCACATATATTTCTCTGTGTATCTGAAATTCTGCTAAAAAAATTAAAAAAATAAAAAAACACATTGTTTTACCCATCAGCACACTGACAAACATGCCTATATAGTACATGTATGAATTTTCTGCTGTTTTACTGTGGTATTTATTCTTCACAACTAGCCATAAGTATTTTAACCACAAAGAGCAATCTAGAAGTAAGTATTAACATTTAAGCTATTAGCCTACGGGAAATGTGCGCTTTTGCAAATACAAAACCCATGCTTAAGATAAAGCATCAAGACAAACCATGCATTAAACATTTTAATAGTATTGTGTATGTAGCAGAACATTAGTTCTATCACACAGTTTCATAAAAATGTAGTTCATGTACTAAGTACAGTGAGACTGTGATGTAGGCTAAGCACATGTCCATGAAGCGTTTTGGAATGAAAATGTACAAGGCCAAATGAAGCTCATGATTCAAGGGAAATTTTATGGTTAGAATCCATAGAGATAAGGTTCCTTATGTAGAACCCTCCTTTCTATAAGAACAGACAAGAAAGGAAAGACTCAGGATTTATTTAATAGTGCCCTATGAGATTTGAATGAGTTTGAAGATACAGGCAAAAGCTTGCAGGATGTTAAGACAGTAACGAAGACGGAAGATAATGAAGCACAAATTAAAGAAGTAAGGCAGCATTAATTCATAAAAGTAGGTTGCTAGGAGGAGGTTATGATCAACTAAGGGCAGCAGACTGAGAAGGATAAGAATGTAAAAATTCTACAGAGCTTTGAGGAAACTGAGATTGTTAATGTCATTAATAATATTTATAGGTACTGCAGGAAGCCAGCAAAAGGGGGATGAAGTAGAATTAACAGTGAGGAAGCTAAGGCTACAAAACCAGTTACATTCAAAAAGGTCCTTGTTGAGGATAGGAAGAAAGGAGGATACTGGATACAAAACAGAGATCTTGAATGGTTCTCTGAAATTGCCTGCCCAGTATAATGTACTGTGATGTTGAATAAGGTGAAATGGATATTGGTCAGCGCTAAAAACAAACAATGAGCAAAACAGAAAGCACTGATACTCTTGTAAATCTACTGTACATTTGTATCTTCAGTAATGATGATGGACGGAGCTCCACAAAATCAAGAACCACATGAAGAACTTAAATAGTCATATTTTTTCACACCACAGGAAGCAAAATGTAGCCAAAATAAATAAATAAATAAACAAACAAATAAATAAAAGAAAATTACTACGCGG
This sequence comes from Cygnus olor, assembly GCF_009769625.2. Taxonomy (NCBI): domain Eukaryota; kingdom Metazoa; phylum Chordata; class Aves; order Anseriformes; family Anatidae; genus Cygnus; species Cygnus olor. Next base: position 18,902,857 of record NC_049172.1, on the reverse strand, counting down.
TGGGTTTAAAACAAACAAAAAATACTTTTCACACAGTAAATAAATATTATGGAACTTTCCTGTCCCCGCAGGAAATTAAGGAAGCCTAAAATTTAAGTAGGTTCGGAAGGTGTTCAGAGATGTTGACAGAAGAAAGGTTTTTCAAGGTCCAATAAATACAACTCTAGGCCACAGATTCAGAAGAACTAGCAACGTATTTGTGGGAAGTTTCATGATGTTTCTGTGTTGTCATTGAATCATAGACTCACAGAATGGCTTGGCTTGGAAGGGACCTTAACGATCATCTAGTTTCAACCCACCTGCCATGGGCAGGGATGCCACCCACTAGATCAGGTTGCCCAGGGCCCTATCCAACTGGGCCTTGAACAACTTCAGGGATGGGGCACCCACAGCTTCTCTTGGCAACCTGTATCAGTGCCTCACCACCCTCTGAGTAAAGAATTTTCTCCTAACATCTAATGTAAATTTCCCTTCTTTTAGTTTAAAACCATTCCCTCTTGTCCTATCAAATCTGCCCTTGTAAAAAGTCACTCTGTAGTCATGTGTTCTCCACTATCCACTTACAATAACTATGAGAAAAATTACAACAGCTGATTCATTTATGCTTTCCCTCTCTTGCTCTGTCTTGTGTTAAACATACACACTTACACGCAGAGAGAAAGCAACTCTTTTGAACCCATAAAGCAAGATTACAGCAATATCTGAAAGAATATGCATTCACCTGTGACTCATTCAGAAGAACAATCAGATTGTATGCCATGTAAAAATAGTTTTATCAAACATTCAGTTTGCATGGTTAAGAAAAAAATATATTTTTTTTTTTGTTGTAAGAATGCAGTCATTGGCAATGATTTCCAAAGTATAGAAATTCAGATACTGAGCCCTGATGAATGTCAGGGGCACGTTTGGGAAGACACAGTCTGAGAATAGGAAATTGGTGATACTTTCTTCCTGGAAAAGTAAATGCATGCTGCCTCACATATATAGGGTGAGCTCAGGCCATGCAGGCATCAAAAATGCTCTTAGCTTTGTAAATGAGCTCTTCATTTAATCATTCACACCAAGGTACCCTATCACTTACAATGAAATTCAGTGACTGTAAACTATTAACCTAAGTGTAAAATCACAGAAAATGTCAGGCAATCATAAGAATATCTTGGCAAACACATTCAGGCAAACATAATATTATAAAAATACATTTAGAAATATTATAGAAAAAAAAAAAATGAAGCATTGCAGAATCTCCTATCTATTCTCTTCTAATTATCCAAAATTCAACTTCTGTAAGAAGAAGAGTGGAGATAATGAGAACAGAGGGAAAGAGATGATGAGATGGGGACCTGTAGCTAAAAATCAAAGGAATTTAGAGTCACCATGGCTCCAAGTGCATTTAATCTACTAAATTAAATCATACTAAATTAAATGTATATGTATATACACATGCACACATAAACACAGAGATTATTATTTGTCCAAAAAGAAACATTTTTCAGTTCAATGCTCTGTACTCAACACTTCCTTTTTACCTCTTTTCACGAAAGTCACTGGAATAGGAAGCGAAGACAATCCCTAAAAAAACATCTCAAAACAGTCTCAGCTAATTGTTGATGTCCTTCCATGGTCAAAGAATAGGATGGGAAGATGGAGGGAGTTTGAGATCCATGCCAGAATTCACTTCTTTAAATAATTATGTGTAGAAAAGGTAAGCTTTTGTCAGCATTATTGAAGATTTTTTTATTTTTGAGCATGGAAAGATGTTTAACTTCTATAAATAGTAGGCCATTCATAGGCTTTGATTTCAGCTCCTATTATAGCTGTGCTTAGAAGTAATGAAAAAGGATATTATTCTGTCTTGAATTTTATTCTTCCTATCACAATATTCTTGATTACCATTAATTATCTCTGACCAGTTTTGTTTTAATAGTTGATGCACATTATTAATCAACTCAGCAAATACTTCCTTTTCTTTGGGGAACAAGTATCACTACAATAGAGCCAGCTAGCTGTCATCTGTGCAAGATCAGAGGGTGTATGCAGCCATTAATCAATGTTATGGCCCACTACTTTAAATCAATTCCACGTCTAGTGCCTCTAGAGCAAAGCCAAGAGTATTCACAACAAATAGCTAACTTACAAGAGATATATGTTGAGAGAGGAAAAAAAAAAAACAGTAACAAAAGAAGAAGAACTAAAATATAAATATCTTGCAGATACAGAAAGAGAGGTTTTCACGTGAAATTTTACATCAATATCCTAGAATCAAATATTGAGGGGGGGAAAGGGCGCCAGGAAAGTACATAATCATCCTCAAGATGGCCATTAAAGCAATATAACTTGTCCCATGTGTTTTTAGCTAAATTATATGAACCACTTTTTTGTCACATATTATTTGCTCCTTATGTTTTCCCATAGGGGTATTGTATATCTTATTTATATGCATGCATGTCACAGTCTTCAGTTACATGTGTTTCAAAATGTTTAAAGTATATTCTCATATTTTCCATCTTCTATCCTCATACTTAGCTGTTGCAAAGATAGTGGCTAAGTATAGAAAACAAAATGGACTGTGCTGCTCTGCCAGTATCCAGGTTGATGAATGTAATAGTCCCATATTGTATATAGCTGTATCACATAAAGGTACGTTTAAGATTTGTGTGTGTGTGTTGTTAGCTCAAGTAAATAATCTATTTAATTAATTTGTATGTGAGTTACGATATATGAGAAAGTGAGTTACCCTTATATAATGATCTTCTGCAGCATCATCAAAAACATTGATGATAATGCATATTCATGTTTCTAAAGGTTTTTTTTGTTTTAGTGGATACATGTAGCTTAATATTCAAAATCAATTCATGAACGGAAATATTTTCTGAGAAATGCACAAAGAGGTAAAATGTATCTACTTTTGCAAAACTTTTGTTCAGTAACATTTTTAAATTGTGGCTTTGAAAAAGTATTTGAAAAATATAAGAACTGTAATAGAATAGTTTTAATCATAAATACGTACATATTCTATTTCAGACCCCACACTCTGAAGACAGAAGCATTGTTATTTGCAAACCACAGTAAATCTCTTTACAGAAAATGTCTGGAAGGTAAATTAACATCCATGTCAAAGCTACATATTGGCAGTGTCTCTGGCTGTTCTGAAGCAGCTGAATAAGTTTCTTAGCTGCCAGGTTTCTTAATCTGTTATTTCTTCAATATAAGAACAAAGTGTAAGTTCATTTCAGGAGGGAAACAGAGGTGAGATAGAGGGGTTATGTGTCTGTCTGAGTACATTAGTAATAAAGGTAAAGAACTGAAAATCTACCTTTCAAACGCCATTCAGATTGTTATTTTTATAGCCAAGATATACTAAACAGCAATCATGAGTACAGCATTTGATAACACTACAAGATGTGGGTGGTTTGGTATTGCTGTTGGTTTTTTTGTTTTGTTTTGTTTTTTGTTTTGTTTTCCATTTAATAAGAAAAAAAATTGTGTATTTTAATTTCCAGTGGTTGACAAATCATGTTGTAATTACAGTATCTCTTTAATTTATTAATTTAATTATTAATTTAATTATTAATAATTTAAAAATCTCTTTAATTGCAGTGTAATTTGGCACTTCTATCCATGCAGACTTAGCATACACCAATAAGATAAGTACAGTTAACAAAGGAAAATCCTTACTTCCATGTAAGAATAATTTTACAATTCTAAATGTCCATATTCTTGAAATAGCTAGCTGAGCACCTAGTCCTCCAAGGGTTTCTTACTAAAATTCATCATCTGCTGACTGGTTTCTATCTCTGACGTCCACTGTCAGGGTTTTGTTATAAATTTACTTCCTCTTTCATACTCCATGTAACCCTTTTTCTAATTTTGTATTTTTCTTCCTTTTTATTTGTGGGGAAATAAAAAAAAAAAAAAAGAGGAACTTAAGAAATAAATGTTTGTCTGAGGAAATAAATCAATCCAAAATATTTTTCCTTTACATTTTTATAATTTAATATTTAAAATTATTTCTTTAAAATCAAATATCCAATAATAGAAACTAAATTGACTTTACATTCTGTTCTCTCTAACTGTCCCAGGACACAAATTTTACTTGCTCTCTTGCCTTCAGTTTACCCAATAATTCAGTCTGTATGTTACCAGATTTTCTTCCATGAATTGGTGTTACAGAGAAGCAGCAAACCAAACAGCTTATTCTCTTGATAACTTTTTCTATTTTTATCTTTTAAATGAGTTCATAAAACTTTTAATGTCCATATATATATAAGTAAATTACCTTAATAAAGAATACAAACAAACCCAAAGTTTGTTGATTTACTCAGAAACTGTGATGCAACAAAAGGTACTCAGGAATTTAGGAGCAAAAGGGATTCTGACACAAAGAACTTAGTCCCACTGGATTCAATGATTTTTAAAATGGGATTTAAGTTCATTCTTAAAGTGATCACTGTAGATCTCAGACACGTTCTGGTCCCTTACCTACCTATCCACAAAGACAGAGAGATAATGGGGAAGGAGGCTTTTTTTCCTTGAGCTATGCAATGATTGTAGACTGAGATTATGTTAAAACTATTTTTATACTATAAATAAAGAAAATTCACATAAACCAAAATATTCAACATAAGAAGATCCAGGTGGCAATTTTCATTTCTTTTTTTTGGTTGGTTGGTTGGTTGGTTGGATGGTTGGTTGGTTTGTTTTCCTTGTGAGAGTTTTCCCAAAGTGAGCACATTATAGTCTTAATCTTGCAACTGGAGAGACTCTAACATTTTTATCCTAGTAATAATTAATTTGAAACATCACAAATATTAGTACATTTCAGAGCTAAGCCATGCATAAGATAAAGATGAAAGGCAAGACCGCTAAAATTTTTTCAGGGGTCCTGAAATGAGTAACAGAGGGAAAGAAAAATGTAGAAAGATAATGTCAGTGCAGACATCTCCCTTTTTCATCTGAAATTTCCATGACTCATACAATAGGCACGGAGGCAGAAATGTCTCAAATGTTGTGCAGTGAAGTGCTATAAAGTCTTTCTTTTATATACTTATCCATTCTCCCCTTCAAACTCCCATTCTCAATTCTGTTTAGCACAAAACAAAAGACTTACTTTCTGCAAAGCCAGTTATAGCCAATATAGGAACAGAGCTGCTCTGAAATGCACAAATCTTAAGTATTAATATTGATGTCCCCAGAATACCATACAATTTTGCCATATATCTGAAAGTCAGATATTGCAGTTCTTAGAGTAATATGACTCCCATTGACATCCATAGAGTTTTGCTTGAGGTTGTAAGTCAGGACAGACTCTAAATCACAGTGTAGCTGTCACACTAAGCCAGAAACACTTTCAGCACATTATTTCTTGCTCACTATATTTCAAAAACAGTGAGTGTCACCCACCTGCTGTTTAGCAATTTTATTTAAATAAATACAGACATAACTGATTGAGACATCTGTGTCCTTCTATCTCCAGAATTAAGTAGCACTAGATATAAATTTGACATAATGTTCAATGACTTCCTTAACCACTTTATTTTCTTTTGTAGACATCTTTTTCTTTTAGCTTGTCTTGCTAAAATATTATGAGAAGCTTATTATTTCAAAATTCATCTCTTGGTGATGTTTTTAAGTATCTTGACAAAGTTTACCAAAAATTCCCCACGTTTTATTTTTGCTCTTTTCTTTATAACGTGTACCTTATTTAGTGTTCCTTTTGTCTTGCAAGTATTGCTGAAGAATGAGGTGAAACTACAACTAAATTAGGTAATAGAAAACCTAAGCTTTAGAAATAGTGTTAAAAAAAATGAAAAAAGTTACTGAACAACATTCATGATGACATAGTTATGAATACAGTTCAAGTCATTAGAGAGTAATATATTAGGTTCTTACGATTCTATATTGGATCAGAAACTATTTGAGGTGTTATACACTAGAGTTATATGCTAGATAGAAAGGAAAACTAAACAAAGTTTTCAAGAGCAAAAACGTATCAAAACAGTGAAAAGAGAGCAATCTAATAGAGTGGAACTACAGAAGAAAGATAGTTCTGAGCTGAAGAGAACTCAGGGAGCAAGACAGAAGAGAGTTCAGCTCTGCAATACAGGCAGTGAGAAGGCAGAAGGGAATAAAATGTTGGTGAAAGATGCCAAACAGGAAACAGTAAGTTTGGGACTTCTTTGAAAACTAAGCACATAGGAGTTTTAATTATTTTTATGCATACTACAGTCCTGAAGCTACAGCTAATTGCAAATAAGAGAACTCTGGAAATATGACACCAAATGTTCTGATGCTGAAGCAAATGCCTGATCTTATGGAGATAATTAAACATTTTATCAAAATTCTTAAAATTGTGACCTTACCTGTACAGGAGGAACTACAGTGGTAACAGATTAAAGGATAGAAAAAATGATGGCTAGACGGTTCCATAGTGTGAAGACTCATATTCATGACAACCAGACAAAAGCAAAGTCTGCAATAAGAAAGAGACAAGGAGAAAGAGAGAAAGAGAGAGAGAAAGAGAGGAAGACAGAAAGAGAGAAAGAGAGAAAGAGAGAAAGAGAGAAAGAGAGGGGTAAAACTAGTGCTACATACTTAAATCCTATACAACTCAAAATAGCACAAGGAACTTCTCTGCAATTCCTCATGAGAATCAAGGATCATCCATAAAAGTCTCAGCCACTTTACTGCTTAGCAAAGGAAATGGCATAGAAAGAGGGATTATTTAAAAAGAGGAGTAAAGGCAATGTTTGTCCATATGCAATAAAATAGATATGCAGCAGTATTTACAATGTTTTGCACTATATTTGATAAACAAATGAGGCAGAAGCATTTGCAGCTCTCTTCTAACATGTAAGTTAATGAATTAATCAGAATAGTTCATCAGATCTTAATTACATAGGCTAAAATGTCAAGTTTTTAAATAGGGAAATTAGATGTTTTAATAAATTAACAATTTTGTGAATTTTGTATGCCTGTGAATAGGACAATTAGAATTTTTTCAGATAATTTAGTTTAAAATTAAAAGCTACATGAAAGTCTCCTTAGACATCTTTAATAACTTGACCTAGTTATGAATAATTGCTGTTGACACAGGATTTACACATGTCCTTACACTGTGTCATTTTCTCAAATGCAAACAAGACACCTGCTGAGTATTAGCTTCAGGAAGCATGTCAAATATGAATCACCACATAATTATTCCTACCATGTACATGGAACTTAATTCATCTTTAAAATGGTCTTTCAAGGTATTTTTAATACATAAGAATGAGACATTCATGTTATATATACAGAAGAAAACATTCCCTTTCAAGAAACAAGGATAATTTCAACATCAAAATGACAGATTTTGGTGGATTTTTTTTTCCTGACACAATTTACACTGAACAAGTATATATGTATGCTTTTAAAGATTTTTTTATATTTGACATTATGCAAAGGTACAGTTTACAGGGTTTCCTGTGTGGAAGTACCTGTGATTATTAGTAGTACAGCATGGGTTTAATTTCTTTCTTTTCAGAAATTGGATTTAGCCCTGCCAAATTCCAAGGGATTATTCAAAACAAAATAAGGACAAACACAGTGGTGGGTATTTGGAGACAGACGGACGGATTTGAAAGAAGATGGGAGCAACAGTTTGTACAAGAAAAGAGAAGAAATAATGTTATAAAATTATTTTTTTTGTACAGCAAATAAAAAAAAAGAGCCAAGTATATGCGTACGAACAGAATTGAAAAATTCAGGACTCTATATAGACTTAAATACACTCATCACTTTTGCAAGATCTGGACCTTAATTAGGACTCTGCTCTTATTCAGTCTTGCCTATAGAGTTGAAACTGGGCTGAAAATTTGCAACACTTCAAGAAAATTTTATGATTGAATTCTCTAGCCATTGGGAAACTATTAAAAATACAAAGTGACCATCACCCCAGTGGTACTATGAGGCTGAAGAACCTAGCTCCTACTGTGTTTGTAGGGACTGTCTTATTCAGAGCTGTTAGATTTTTCTGGAGAATTTACCAGACAGTATTTTCAGCTGAAATATATTCATATGTTGTGTTAAATTTAAACCTCTCATTAATAAAAATGTTGCTAATATCAACTTTGAATTTAATATGATCTGTAATTAGGAAAGTAATTGGTATCTGATCAGTTTTATCAGCTACAAAAATGAAACATACATTTTTTCACTACTTGAGACCACAAGACCACATTTTTCTAAACAAAGCATTGTACAGGGGGATGTGCACTTTACTTTTGCTCCAGAAACTATTTTGGGGAAAAGTTTATAGTCAGATACCATAGCTTTTATTGCTGGGCTTTAATTACACTGCTAATGTAGTTCTCCAACAAGCAACTTTTAAAAAGAAGTCAAACATCTGGGGGTGACAATGAGCCAAAAACACATAAGCTTCTTTTTTGGGAGCTATACTGGTTATTCCATTTGTGTAAGACTTTATTTGGTTACTAACTCTAACTGAAAATGCATTGGAATGCTGAAATCAATCTTTCTGAGATGTGAACTGAATCTTCATTGAAGCTGGGAGGTATGATTTTAAGTCTGTTATTTCTCCTTCCTTTAGGATATTTATGGGGGATAGAATACCATCAGTTTTTGTTTGTTTGTTTTTTTAAAAAAGCCTCCAAAGAAATTAAATCAAACATTCTTTACTTGCAGGTCTTGACTCTTCTTTGCATGTAATCATCTTTTCATCCTCACCCTCTCAGATAATTTTAATTTTACTCTTTTTGTGCATTAACTTTAAGAACATTCAGTGGTAACATTACTGGGGTTACTGTCAGTATTGCCATCAATGGTAACCTCTCTCATTGCTGGCATTTGCATTTTAGGGCTGCAAATGACAGGAGCAAATTTTGCAAAGTTAGATCACTGTCACTCAAGATCTTTCCCTTTTCAATTTTCTGAAACAAAAACAAAAAAAAACTACTACTACGTCTCAATTAATTCACAGGTACAACGTGAGTTAATAAACACCCTATAGGCTCTGACCTGAGTCCATGAGGGTGCATCATCAGGATTTGGACAGAGCATGAGAATGGTTGCATTAACACTGTAAGCAAAGCTGTACAATATTCAGGCCAAAAGGATTGTTGTTGCTTTTTATTTACGTATTTTTCTCAAGCTCACATATGAATTATAAATGACATGCAATGGATAAAACACAAACTACTCAATATACCTGATTGTAGCACCACTCCCTCCTTCCCACCTCCAATCATCTGAAATTTTCTAAATGGGTACAGTTATTTCTAAAGGTACAGTTATTCTAAAAAAAATGTACCCATAGAATTAAAGCTCAGAAGTCTCAGGCATGTCAGTCCCTGTTAAGTGTTAGTAATATAAAGAGTGATGGACAGAGATCGAAAGTAACATTCCACGTTTGATACTCTTGTTTAACAAATATGCCAAGAGTTTCTCCTGCATCATTTTCTACTTTTTGCTTTCTTCCACTGCAGATGAATTGTAGAAAACACACAGTGTAGTTCTCACTCCTACTGACACTCGTAACTAACTCATTTAAATCATTTCAGTGTTTGTTGTGAGATACAGAAAAAATGAGTTTGTCTTAGTTGCCCTTATCTCTGAAGATAACTCCTATGAACATATTCATTTGAAAATTCCTTTGAGGATATACATGAATTAACTAAAGACAGTAGGATAAGCTTGCCACAAACCAAATATCCTGCTTTATGGAAGTTACATTTTACAAATATCATCTGCCAGCTTTAAGGGTTTAATCCTACACATGTGAGGTGCCAAGCATTGCTTGTATAAGCATGAGATAAAAAAGATGAGCTGCAAAGGGGCACAACAAAGCTTGCTGCTGCATTAGCAGGAAAGCTTTGCTACGTAAATGTCAGCTTGTTCCCATCTAGTGACAGATGTTAAGGCTAAAGATGAGAGAGCAGAGTTTAGTCCTCTCTGACAGTTCAGGATGACACTTGAGTCCACCTTTCTCCAGGCACATTGATTGCTCTCATTTCCCCTGTGCTAGGCAGAGATGAGCCAAGTCTAAATAACTTTTACAATAACTACCCAATACTTTGCTCCTTGTGTGTGCTTACACACACCTGTGAAAACAGTGTTGCTGATGCCTACATCTCCTCCTCTCCCTATTGCATACAGTGCAGGGACTAAAATGAATATTTATCTCATAATCCCTATTTTTTTCCATGCAGAGACATTTATACTGTGCAGTTCCTGTATTTTGGCATTCTTACTAATGTTTGCATTATATCTGGCATGCTGAGTATCTGTTTAGCATTAAGCATGAATGCCTTCCTTTGAAAGGAATTTCTCTTTACTTTTTGTGCTTTTTTTAAAAGAGCTCTCAAAAGCCCTAGGCCAAACAGCCACTTTTAATTTTCACGAATAAGGTATCTCAAATAAGGGGATCCCAAGGTCCCCTGGCTGCTTTTGAATTCTGCATGAATATTACGAGAGCTTCAACTGTGCTCACAAAGCATTGTGTCCAGTGGATCTTTCTTTTCAGAAAAAATGAAAATAAAAATAACGGTAAAAAAAAAATCCTACTACAGATAACATGAGAAAAATTTAAAAATAAAAAAAATCCAGATTGCTGTGTATGAATGTGTAACTGTACATACATTAATTTCATATAATTTGCAATACTGTTATTTTCCTGTCATTAATCTGTCTTCAACTGTCATTTTAGTATAAAAAATTAAGTATTTGATCCCTATAACATAGGATGCAATTCTGAAGAACTTTTCTGCCACTGGGTCTATCCCATATCAAACATGACAGAAACATCCAAAGTCATTTGAATGGGACTTAAATTTTAAAACTTTGTATTTGTATTTGCAATTGCTACCATATCTTTATACTCAGGGTTAAGAAATAGAAAAGAAGTATGAAATAAACAAAACCTAAGAAGTTTCATGAATTAACTTATCACAAAATATTCATAATTCATGTTAGCACAAAACAGTGCAAAACAAAACTGATAGAAAATGGTTTTCTCCAGCCATGGTACTTTCTGCCTTTCTTTTTTCTTAATTTCTCTCATAGTTTTTTTGGCAGCAATGAAAGGCTTATCTGCTAAAAAAACATGAGCCCTGCCTAAGCTCAGAGGATGTAGAAAATTCATGATCAAGTCCTGTTGTCTGAAACTTTTGTTATGGGTTAAAATGCATGTCTTACCAAATTTAGGCAAATACCAATACTGTCGAGGTTTATTCTCGTACCGTGTTCATTCTCTTTTTTGTGTGACACCATAAACTAGAATTTCCACCCTGAAGCAGAGAAAAATGTTCTCTTGATAGTTTTGTTGAAACTTACAGGTTCCTCACAAATACATAAATGTGACTTTTATTAATTTTAAGTTTCACCTTCACAATTTCTGAACAATTGTGAGTGTTAAACAACTAATCTTTTAGGACAAGAAGAGTAAAGCTGTCAAAGGAGGCAGTTACATTAAGAGTCTGGATATTTTAATCTGATATTTATTTTAAACATTAAAGTTCATTTGGAAAAATGTCCATCATTTATTTTAATATATTTTAAAAGGAAAAGTGATTTTATTTTGGAAAAAAAAAATGTTTATTCCAAAAATGATGTACACAGAGGAAAAAAAAAAAAAAAAGGATGGAAGAAGTGTATATTTCAAATCTGACAGACTTAAAATTAGTATTGCTGTTTTTTCTGATAGAGTTATTCTTTAGTCTTGTTTTTATCAGGTCTGAAAAGATTCTGTTTTCAATTTTGCTACTGAAGAGAAAAATCTTTTCTTTTTCTATATAATTAAAATTACACAGGATTGCAGTGGATGCAGTATTAGAAATAGCTCTGAGTCCCAACAAGTAGTTATGACTTTGATGGGTGTATTGCATACATTTATGAAGGCTTAAATAGCAAATAGAAGAAGAGAGGGGGCAGAAATAGAAAAGAATTGAGAGAGAGAAAGGAAGAAAGGTGGAAAGGAGGAAAAAAATAAAAATTTATAGTGCAACATAATAGAAAGGATAAACATAAGCTAAGTTACAAGAAGAAAAGAGAATCATGGTTTTACCCTGACCAAGGAAATTCTTCTAATTTCTCTGAACCTGTAATAAGACTGAAGACTTCCAATAATGCTAGGTATATGACCAAGACATCTTTCCCTTTTAGGCTGAACACATTTTGAAGTTTACATACTGAATACAAATGCTAACTTGCTACAGACCAAGCTGCCAGAAAAATCTGAAGTTAATCAGTGGAGTGTATCCACCAGTGAATAGTACTCCTGGAGCAAGGAATCATTAATCATCTGTGCAAGTGCCTTCTTGCAGCTGGTGAAAATCAGGACTGCTATTACCCACAATTGCAAGAGTCTCTGAAGGCATACACACTCTAGAGGAGTGAAACAGCATAAGCTGTTCAACAGAATCACTAGAAATCAAAATAATGTCTGTGATGCCATTTGAAAATGGAAAATTGTCTATTTTGCTTATATCATGTTTAAAGTGGGGGTCAGATAGTGAAAGGAAAACAGAAAGATACATCCCATAAAGTATTCAAAAAAAATCAGTATTAAATAAGAATCTAAGATAGATGAGTCTTTAAAATTGCACTCAGAATACCTCCTTCTTTTGTTCTTGTTCTCTTGTTTCAGTATTCAACAGTACAAGAAAGGACAGAAAACAGCAAAAACCCGAGATCACAATAATATAGGGTATTACACCATAAGGACCTTATGTGAAGCACTGCTAGGACTTTGCTTCTACATATGCTATGAAGTTAAAAGAGAGACTCTATAGTTTGGTTGGGTTGGTTTGGTTTGGTTAGGTTAGGTTTGGTTTGGGGGTAAATTCTTAAGGAACACAGTTGGGGAGACTAAAATATTTGAAACAAATAACATGAAATATCTAGTCTGTATGCTGAATAATTCATGAAAAAACTGAAGACTACCAGCTGGAAGTATGCTAAATTTAATCTGGCAACAGATCTATAAATGACAGAAGGGGTAAACAAGCTCCCTGGGTGCACCTTTCCAGATTTGCCAGAGTTCTGATAAAACCACGGCCAGTAAGGACAGCCCACCTACACAACTTCTCCATCACAAGAACATAATTACACACTGAGTCTCAATTACCAGCAAGGCAACTCATAAGGACAAGTCTCATCCCAACACCCTGCAGCAACCCCAGTGTGCTCTCACGGCGTGCCTGCAAGTGGCTACAACACAGCGTTTATTTCTGTCCCATCACAGTAATCAGTCTGAAACAGCAAGTGCCTTGTTAATTTGAGTCTCCAACTTAATGATAAATCAGCAGTGTGCTTTTCATGTGTAAATATGGAACTGGGGAAGAAAATTAAATCAGAAAGAGACTTTCTATACTTTGCTTTTTCTCTATGATTCAGGAGTTATTTTTATGTCTTAGAATTTTTTTTTTTTATTCATGTAAAAAGCCTCATATTTTTAGAATCCTTATGTGCAATACAGCAGGGTGGTAAATAGGCAAAAATAACACCCTCTACACCCCAAAACCTAAAGGGATAATTGTAATGCCTTGTTAGTACAGCACAGGAGCCTTCCTGCAAAATGTTTTCTTCACACTGAGTGTGTGGGAATACTGTATGGGAGCTGCCAGTGCAGCATCCTTCCCTAGCACAGTCACAGGTTCTTTAGAAGTGGCTACAGGCACTCATGAAGAGGCTGTGATTGCCCAGAAAAAGATCAGATTTGCAACTCTCTTGCAGCCCTGCAGCACTGCCCTGTTCACAGCCTGCCCAACAGCAGCTGTGCTACCCTATAGCTCAGTCCAGGTTTCACATTTGACTTGGCAGAAGTCCTTCTACTGTCTGGCAACAAGCTACCCAGATAGCCATGTTCCAACAACCACCCCCGCAATGTCTGCAGCAGATCCAAGCTATCTGCTGGACAATCAGGAAGGTGGCCAAAGCAAGGGATGCAAGGCAGACACCGCCCACAGAAGGGTAGGGACTCTGTGCTCACTTCCCCTGTTTCCATTAGCAGACCGAATTGGGTAATGAAGGGACAATGTGACAGAAGGTTCACAGGAGGACATGAGAAGTAGCTTCTTAACTCTTTAAGAGTTTTGTCTGATTGTTTTTGCATTAAGACCTCTTTGAGCTAGGTCTACATTGTGTAGTAGCACAGGGCTCCATTTCTCAGGCAACTGAGCAAAAATCCCTTTATTTTTGGTAATCTGAGTAGAGGAGTCATTAGCTCTGGTTTTGAACTACAGGAAGTGCCATTTCCATTTGAATTAACTTTATCGCAACACCCACATTTTCCATTATGCCTTTACAGACTTGTCTTCTCTTTCTTTATAAATGGAATTATTTCAAAGAAACTCTTTTTTTTTTCACGTTTTTTCCTCTCCCAAAATACCTCTATACAATTAAATGTTCTACATAATAGAACACTGTTAAATTACTGCCATACACATTCTTTTTGGTGTGGGCAATTAGGTTAGTTTTCTCATTTTAAAGAGAGTTTTTGGGGGAAGGGTCTAGCAGGAGCACAGGATACAGCACCTAGATTTATATTCCCTCCAGTTATATTTATATGAATTTTAACATTTGAAAGGTATTTTCTCTAGAGCAACCTGCATATGCAGAAATAAATAATAATAATAAAAAATCACATGAAGGTGTGTTGCAGAAGCCTGTTTTTTATGGATTTTTGACATACTGTATGTCACATCTGATTCTCAGTAAATTATTCATAATGAAAATTTCTTGAGCATTTCCATATACCAGTTCTTCAATGATGACACATCTCAAAGGAGTTTTTTACATCCTCTGTTGCTGGTCCTCCCTGTAGGCAATATTTATATAATAGTAATTTTATTGTTATTAAAAATAATAATAATAATTTTACCAAAAGCAATTCTAAACTGCTTTCCAGTAAAAAAAAAAAAAAAAAAAAAAAATAAAAATAAAAATAAATAAAAAATAAAAAATAATTTTTACATTGCTTTTAAAAATTCAATCTGTTTGTAAATGGGAAGAAGGTAGAAAATATATTACTCCAAGTGTTTTCTTTGGAGAAATTGCCAGTAATTATAAAGTGGAATGATTGCATCAAGTGTCAGGTTCTGATAGGAAGAATAAAAGGTAGGAAACACAGGTTTGTGTGTGTATAGTACATGTATGCTATATACTTGCTTATTTTTTGTTTTGAAAAACATACCCACTCCATCTCCCCAAAGCTATTTTTTAGCAACCTGCTTAAAAAACTTTAGCAGATATAGATAAGAAGAACCATAGGACTTTATGATTGGTACGGCTTCAGCTCTGACAAACCCTGTGCAATGTGTGCTGTAGTTTAAAGATGCATCTTCTGTAATACATTTGCTGCAACAATTTTTTTTATTCACAGATAAGTAAGCAACACATGACAGAAAGTATTTGACTGATAGAAAAATGCACTTCAGGTAGATGACAAAGTTCCTGACTTTTTCAGGACGTCATCTGTCACAGGTATAACCAATCCTATTAGTCTTTTCCTGATTATTTGCTTTACTTTGCTTTTTTCACGGGTGAAGGAAATTATGTAGATTAAATTATTCAACAATCATGAAGGTGTTAAACTGACAAGTGAGGGGGATAAAATGTTGTTTACTCCTGTGATATTCTCATTGCATTTTTTAGAGAATCTTGATATCTCTTATCAACACAATTAATTATACTGTTAACAACCCTCTTAAATGAGTCTTTAATTTATGAATGACTTGAGTACAAAGCTTCTACCACTCAATTAAATTTCTTGACAGCTGAATTTGAAAGAAATTAAATCCATTGGGTTACTAAAGCTAAAAGAAGAAAAATACAGCAAGTGAATACAAAATTTGCTAACACTTTAGTAAAACATTTAAAATATTCAACTAAAAGAGTCCAGTCACTGTAACATGGCATCTTTCTGAAAACTGAGAACTTTCTAGCCATTCATGGATTTTTATTTTTATTTTCACTAAAAGGAAATATCTCCAACTATCTTCATGCAAAGGTTAATGGAGTTCATAGACAATACAATAATCCCATATATAGCATTTCCTGATACCAGAGGAAATGCCTGCCAACTATGCATTTGTTCCTCATGGTCCTGTCTTCACGATGATGCCTGAACACAAAGGCTTATGCCACTGATGATTTCATTGCCTGCATCTTATACCAGTTTACTGATGTTTAAAAGATAAATATCTTAGAGAACCCTGTAACAAAATATATGTTTGTAAATTCGTGTTCCTGTATTTTATGTTCTGTCAAACAAGACTTGGGTTTTATGAATATCATGTTCTCTTTTTGTGTCTCATTGTTAATTTTAACCTTAACATGAGTGCTTGCTACCCTTGAATTTAGAAATACCAAAAGTATAGGTACCATTTGAATTAATTTCTCTGATTCAATTTCAATTTTTTCCTCTCTTTCTGAATGTATGTGTGGTTCTTCATCAAATGTAAAAACCCTATATGTAACCTGCTATAGAACAGTCGTGCATTTTTGCTGCAACATCATGGTTTAGAAGCCAGACTATCAGATAACTGTAGTGCTGAGCTTTAAGAAAACCGCAGTTCTTAGTAGGAAATTTCAACCTCGTAGAAGAGATATCAGGGTGAAGATGGCTGCTTAATTTTAAAATTATTTATTCAAAAAGCATTAAATTATCTTTTGCATGAGATGGAAACTAAAAGGACTTCAGAGATGACTTATCAATTCATCCTTTGAAAAAATTGATACTGTATCTGTTAAAATCTCACAGTTAATAATTACCAACAAAAACTAATTAAGATTGTTTGAACTCATTTCCTAGAGTCACTTTCCCATGTCAGTTCCCAGTTATTTGAATCCTTAAACTCTGAGTTAATTATATGGTTACAAATATTGGGAAAAAATAGAAATGTAAGTAATTATGAATTACCGGTTTATATGATCATTAATACAGTACATTTCATCTCACTGGTTCCATATCCAGTACTTTAATTGTTTGTAAACCTCAAAGCACTTGTGTTGCTCATTTGAAGTTTAACAAACTCTATTGAAAAGTTCAGCTGGGGCAAGATAGCCATTAAAAATGTAATTAACCCTATTTTTTGTCTCCTCCAACCCAAATTACCTACTTCACATGCAGATAGTTGACATAGATTTAAAAAAAAAAAAAAAAAAAACTATTTATTCTACTTGTTGTGAATATAATTCCATCCAATAAATCTGTCCAAGGCACAAGGTATTTTCAATGTGTCATTTTTCTCTTCTTCAAAGTATTTCTTTTCTTTTTTTCTTAGATGGATGGACAGTTCACTTAGGGTATGCATCCTGTTTATGGGAAGGAAGAAGTACAATCTCCAACAGAGACTCAGTTCTAGTATCTTTTTAAAGATTTCTCAATTATTTCATGTGTCACCATTATTGTACCTCCATTTTCATACACTAAAGTGATAAAAATGCTAAGCAAGTAGAGACTACCTGGCAAGTATATGTAAGTCCAAGTAGGAGTTACAGAGTGGAAAAAAAGTATATGCAGAAATGGGTCTGCAAAATAAAAACTTATTCTGTTATCTTATTCTGTTATTTCAACTGACCTTTTTCTAGAACTCAGTATTTTTGTGCCTCAGAAATTCCCATTTTGCACAGTTGAATAATCTCATACTGTCGCTAATGATCTGAAGAAAATTAGAAAGGAAAGAGACCAGTGCAACCTCATTTGCTTCAAAGTTTATTTCCATTTGTTTTTTGGCCTATCTTCAACTACTACACTAAGCAATACTTTAATGCAACAGAGATTTCTAGATCCATTTACCCAGACAGCAATATGTAATCTGAGTCTACCATACAATTAAAATTAAGATTACAGCTAAGGTAGCCTAGCTAAACTATGAATCAATTACTTTTTTTTGTGGATATACACCTAGGCCATGAAGAAAGTGGTATCTTGTTGTAGTACGGTATAGAGCCTATTCTACTTTTGCAAGCAACATATCCCAAGTGGATTTATAAAGCAAAACGTTGGTATTTAAGACCTGTCATCCACATATGTTTAGGGAAGTTTTACTTTGGACTAACATTAGTCCGATGGCATGAACTGAGTGCCTGCTCACAGCTGAAGTGCATCTGTAATTGTCCTGGGGCACTCCTTCCAGTCCAGCTTCATTGAAAATGAATCTGATTTTAAAAATATATTTATATTCAGTTCTCCATTGCCCATGATTTTCTCCACTCAAAGAGAAATTTATACAAACTAATGCATTTGCTTTATGTGCAACTTGTGTCACTACCTACTTCACAGCTGCACTCAGCTTTTAATGCTAAAACCCCTGCCCACCATGGTGCCTGGCAGGAACCTTCTATGTAGGTGCAAGAGCAATATGATTAAAGGAAAGCTGTGTTCCTTTGCCTTTGAAATCCCATTTGCAGGTAATAAAAATTACACACCCTATGTGTCTACTGACAGGCATGCTGATGAATATTAGACCATTATTTGATTTCAATCTTTTTTACCTTTAGGGTTTCTCCATGTAATTTTAAAGAAATAATAATGAAATAGTGGGACTGGATTCTATGATACTGTACAGTTCCAAAATAACAGTCAAATGCCCCCAGCTTTTACCTATAGCAAAACCAAGTTGGAGTCATAATTTCACATCACTCTTGGCACCAGGAGTTCATAATGGAAGTTCCTAATTCTGAGGATGTTTCAATTTCCTAGGATGAAATCTGAAGAAAATTATGTTGTTGTTTTTGTTTGTACGACTGTTTTTCCAGGAAAAAAAAAAAAAAATTAAAGTGTTATTGTAAAATTTGCATGAACCAGGTAGATTTTACTGTGATCTATGTGTTTTTTCTATCATATTGTATTTCAGCCAGAGACACAGCCTTATCTAAGGCAATGTAAGCAGATTCCTCTCTCCTTTCTGCACACCTTTTGTTTTGATCACACTGTCCCTAGCTCTGGCATGAATTTGTGCAGCTGCTTGGTTAACTGCCTTGGCAAACTGAGCCAGAAGGAAAAGAACTACAAGGAACAAAAGAGTTGGATGATTCTTTAACTTCATCCACTGATCAGCCAGGCTCGTGTGAGACATCAAACTTGTTTAATTAGTCCTTAATTTAAAATGGAAAACAATTCCCATTAAAAGACAATAAAATAAAACTTCTAACTGTGGACTTCTTTTCATTAAAAGAAACTATGAGCAAGTATTTTGAGGAATGCTATAATAATTTCTGTCACAAATCACTCTAAATTCTTCATATAATATTTTTTCCTAAAAAATAAAAAAAATACTTTTTAAAAAATGATCCTATTACAAGAACAAAAGAAATCTTTGGTCTTCATAGAAAATAAAAGCATCTGGTACCTAATAAGAATTACAGTCCTACTTTTTTTTTTTTTTAAGCTAAGTATGTATTCAGTCAGGACTTATTATATCTGAAGTGTTTTTATATGTAACCAAGAAGGTGTGGATTCTACAGTTTTGTGGTTAGGTTTAAACACAGGCATGACCCTTTGAAGAAATTCAATACCGTCATAGGAAATACCATTCCCCTTATTTGACTGGAGACAGAAAAAAACATGTATTTTTTACAGGATTGTTTTCAATTAATATAGTACTTCAGTTAGTTCACCACATATTATATTTATACTGTCCCAAAGCAGAAGCAGAATAATGCACCTAGGGAACTGAATAGAACAGCTTAGTTATGTTGAGGATTTTTCACACATACCAAAGTATACTTATTAAAAGAAAGGAGGTCACCTATTTGGAACTCTAAGTCAAACATTGAAATGGAGCAAAAATCCAGAAGGAAATATGTTGATTGTTTAAAAAATAATAAGATATAACTTAAAACGATGAGTAGTATTGTACTTGGCTAGAAACCACCAAAAAATAATACAGGAGAACTTTTAGGTGTTAAAGAGTTACAGGTTCATGTTCCTTACGAATGCAAGTGCTCTCAGAGAAAGTGAAAAATGTCATTCACCTCTGTATAACCAGTCACAGCAGATGAAAAAACAGTTGATTTATATTTATCCCTTTCTCTCTTTTTCCTTTGTTAAAAGCCAAACGCCCCTAGCAACCTCTTAAAATACATACTAGCCACTCATATTGTCAAAGCATTTGAACTTAGGTTCGATAATCCAAAAGCAATCTTTGGTCTTCTCCACTGAAAATGCGGTTGGATTCATTGTGTGTGTGCTTAAAGACGATGGACATAGCTGTGGATCGAACATACAACTTACAGTCAAACACTTCTTAAACAAAGTGAATTAATACTTTCATTATTTGTGATTTTCCTTCATGTATCTGGGATTATTGAAATATCTCTAGCTGACTTTGTCATAACAAGGTTTACATTGGTCTCTGAAGAAAGAGTCTCCCTACACTATTCTCATTGCATAATCTGTGCAACTATGATCATTGCCAGTAATAACAGCAGAATGCACAGCAACAGAAATGTTTTGTAACCTTGTGAATAGAAGCACTGAGCCGAAATTAAATAATTTATTGACCATAACATTAAAACTACATGTTCTGATGAAATATTGTTTTAAACCATTAGGCCAAACAAAGAAGTGATTTTTTTCATTTGCTAAATGAAAGAGTCATTACAAAGATGTATATCAATTACACAATGACAAGCTTTGCTCTTAGTTTACTTCACTCCTCTGCATATACAATCTCAAACTATACCTATTCTTCCAACTGCTTTTTGAATGTTAACTATCTTTAAAATATCACCACTTGAGAAATATAATCCATGCCCTTTCACTACCAGGAAATATAGATCATTAAGAAATTATCATATTATTGGGGCTTAGTTGAACTGGAGGTCATATCATGATATAGTCACCATCAATTAGATATAATTAATTCCCAGTGCAGCTGGTTCCTAATATATCCATGTCTAGATCTGTCTTTGGACTATGACTGTCAAAATATAAATTTGTTTTTTACTATCACTTTAAAAATATTTGCCAAAATAGCAACATCTGTGCTAGACGTGATTAATATTCATGACTTTCTTGTTATTGCTTCTCATTCATAACAGTTATGCTGCAATAAACTAACATCTGTATCTCAAATCACTGAGAATGATCTTAAATTAAACTAACATGACATAGCATATCCTGATGTAAATATGTTGTGTTTGCTTTCTCAGACTGATTTCTGCAGTGGTAAACATCCATATCACCCAAACCAAGTGTCACCCAAAATGTTGTTTGCCCAGGTATCTCAGCACTAGAGACACTGAGAAATAAAATGTTTCTGTGTGAAAAAATAACTGAGTAAAATATATTTAACAAGGCAAATAGAAATATGCTATAAGCAAACATAAAACAAGCAAAAATCTGAGCAAGCTTGTGAAAAAGGAAAACGTTTCTGGGAACATATTTCTAGATCAGAGTCCCAAACAGAAAATGTTGTGAGAAATAACTCTCTTGATAAAACATTTATACTTCCATTTCCTTTGTCAGTTCCCAGCGTGGTGTTTTTCTAACTGCAAGCTAAATGAAGACAGCCAACAGATGATTTAAATATCCCTGTTATTCCAACTCAATTAGGTCCTACTGGATATCTCCTAGAACTGGTCCCATATATTCTCTTGAGTTTTTTTGTTTGTTTGTTTGTTTTTTAATACTTAATGAGATATTCAACTGGTATCTGAACACTTTGCCTACCCAATACATTGTCATCTTCACACACCTGAACTCTTTAAATCCAGTCCTTAGGCTGTGTAGTTGATAGAGAAATATTTTGCAAATTTCTGACTTGTTTTATATCTTAAGTCATAATAAAGATTCCGATAACAGACTTTTCAGTAATATTTCTGGAATTGCTTTCCCTCAACTACATTAACTTTTATTTAAATTTAAACTTTTAATTGTTTCCACGCATTTCCATGACACCTGCTCCCCCCAAAATGTGCAAGTTTGTACTAAAAAACTACAGTTATGAAAATGGGTAGTGCTGAGCTGACATCAACCCAATGAGTTGGTGTTCCTCAGACTGAAGAAATCTGTATTTTGTGTTTCTGCAGGAAGCCTCTTAAAAAGAAATACTTGCTGGAAAATAATTAAATATATAAACCATGAGTATGCCAAAGCCTCCTCCATATCCCTATGGTCATAGAACACTACATGCTTCAAAATAAAATAATGTTTGTACAGAAAGCCAGCAGTTATCCATTTGCCTATGAGTGAATTTTCCTTGTCTCTTCCTTTAGAAATGTTTGGTCCAAAGCAGATACTAGTGGAGGACAAAAAGTTATAGGCTGACTTAAAGTCACTTTGTTAATTTTCAAGTATGACCCATGAAGAGTTATTGATAGCTGGCAGATTCTGAGATGTGTTCTATTCTGTGCTCTTCAACATGGAACTATTTATTCACTGAATCATATGGGTTAGGTCAGAAAAGTAAGTGCTATTTTCCCACCTGAACATTTAAGAGAAATTATAGTTTCTTTTTTCCCCTATTTTTCATAGTCTGTTTCCTTACTGACAAAAAGCAGTACACACTTGTGTCTGTTAGAACATAATTTAGCCAATTACTTATCCATATATACAGGAATGTGAATATTATAATATCTGTGGTGTACATCTAAGGTGAACTAATAGGTGTTTTTTCTTTGTTGCATTCATGAAACATAATTAAAGTGAATAATCAAAGATCAGGTAGGAACCCAACATTTTGAGAGCTTCAAGAGGGAATTTAGACTTTCTTCAAGTCAGAAAAAAAATCATAAATACAAGAACTGTCAGTTTGCAATTCAATTTTAAAATACCAACAAAGAATTTTTGTCTTTTTTAATACATAATTGATATTCAGTGTTTGGATATCTAGCATTTTTATTTATAAGAACAATACATTTATGTTCAGCACAGATTTTTCTCTCTTTCAGTCAGATGCTGACATTAATACTAGTACTATGCCTTAGTGGGAATACCAGCAAATTGGAAGTTTACAAAGAGCATAAAATCTACAAATAAGCATCAAATTAAGTAGACACTTTTTTTTTTTTTTAAGTAGACAAAGTAGACACTTTTTTTTTTTTTGGTAAGTAAGAAGAGGTCAGGAGAATTTGTTGGTTTTGTTTGATTCCTGAGTAAATTTGTAAATTTACGGCAATACCACCAAAATACTGCTGAGCCCACACTTACAAAATCTGACATTTTCAAAGACCAGAACATACAGGGACACTAAACTCCCTAAACTCTTGTTTTATATACATAACATTTTCTCTAGGAGTTTAACTTATTTACTGTTTAATTTAAAGATAAATTAACATCACAAATGAGCACAAATCAGTATGCCAAACTGAAATTCTGTTGTGGATTAGAATTCTGACATTATAATGTCAGTGCTAATTGACATTTAATTTGTTCAGTAATAATGTTGCTAAATCTCTGCTTCCTCATTAAATGGCATATCATGCTAAACTTAAACTGTGGCAAAATTTTAAAAAACTGATTTTGAGCAGCCCAGAAAACAATAAAATCATTATGTACTGTATGAAATACAATTATAAATTAGACACAAGGGTTTCAACCTTTGAAACCAGTGGGAGTTTGCTGTTTATTTTAATAGGGACAGGATCAGCCCTAAGGTATTAAAATGCAAGTAACATTAATTGCTTACTAGCTAGGAAATGCAAGATTTAGGGTTGAAACCATAACCTTAACTCTTCCCCATGGGTTATGTGCAATATGATGACACGTAACTCAAGTATCAAGTATTTATTAAAATGTAAATGTGCAGAATTCCTACCTTCTCCCAAACAGAAAAAAAACATCTTGTGGTGTGGAGTATTCTCCACATACCTCTTGGTGATCTTTGGTGTTCTTTTGGTAGAGTTGGTGTTCTTTGTTGTTTAGGTACGCTGCTTTACATCCCCAAAATGTAAGAGTAGCATATTAAGGTGTTATCTATAATTTGTGTAGGCCTCAACACAGAACATAAGATAATTTCCTCTCACTTTAACACCAGCTGATCAGAGGTTTTCAAATCCCACGTGTTATTAACTAAAATATCCTTTGCATGAAACCAAGGAGAAATACTTGAGACAATTTCACATATTAGTTACACATTGTGTTTTGTTCCTTCTTACATAATATGTAAAATGCATGTTCATATAAAATCAATTTTACAAGTAACTTTTAAGCCATCATTGATTAGCATCTGTAAAATAATACATGCCTTTCTTTAAAATAAGTCATTTCTATGGCATAAAAACTATATTTAAAAGTAAGTTTCACTGTACTATTGTGGCAATTAAACACATTCTCAATCAGATTATGTGAAAGGCATGGCTCAGCCATCATGCTTTGGTTACAGTAGATTTGCTGATGTCACAACAAAAGGCACATTTGCAATCCTATTTCCCAGTTTTAATTACTTCTGGAGACCAGAGAAAAATGATACATTTGATATAAATTCAGTTCTTTCAATATTAATTCAGTCATTTCCTTTTTGTATTTTATGTTCTATATAACAAATACAAAATTATGTTGTACTGGCTCTTATCTGTATTCAAAGTGTAATGTTAATGGAAATAATTCTGCAGTTCCAAGTATATTCTAAATCTAACGCAAACATCAACTATTCTATTATTTCTTTTCTTTTCTCGATATACAGATAAGAGGAGATTCAAACAGGGATATTCAGTTCCCTTTACAGCACTTTCTCAGACATGAAGGTTCTCATTTTTACTCCCCATTCAACAAAAATTAACTGAAACCACCATTCCACTACCTATATTCTAAACATCAAACTAATTAAAACTCTATCACCAAGAGATAGCTCTACGTGGCAATTCTACCCAAGCTTTCTTTGTAAAAAAATTATTTTGAGCTAACAAGTGGCTCAGAGAGTACATATATAAAACTGAAGTTCCGAAAAGAGG
The DNA here is from genome assembly GCF_009769625.2 of Cygnus olor. Taxonomy (NCBI): domain Eukaryota; kingdom Metazoa; phylum Chordata; class Aves; order Anseriformes; family Anatidae; genus Cygnus; species Cygnus olor. Next base: position 18,877,966 of record NC_049172.1, on the reverse strand, counting down.
ACAGGAAACCTAACTGTCTCAGCCATGCTACCACTGTGTGTTAGATCCAAAACCAGTCATCTTCCGCTTTTTTTTCTTTTCTTTTTTAAATCAGTATCAATTTCAGTTGTTACTGTGCAGCTGAGATTTATTAATCCTAGCAATGATTTATCAACAATGGCACAAATATTTTTTTTTCTGATAATATGTAAATCAAGGCTCTATCTTACATATTACAGGTCTTTTCTACTCTTTCCTCTCTCACCCTGTACACATGGACGGTTACTGAGATTAACCACCTGAGCTCAACAGATATTTCCACTGTACTCTGGGGACATTACCATTTTGTCAGGTTTGCAGGTCTCCTTTAAACCACTGTGGTGCAAAGCACTAACTGCAATTTTGAAGTTATCTGCTGTTCTCTCTACAGAGGTACATACGGAGGATGACTACTCTTGGTGCCAGGGATTAGTATTTCTTGGAAAGTATTCTGGGCAAATAGCCTAGAACAGCAACGGTTCAGGGCAAGCTGCTAGCTATGAAGCAAACCCAGAAAAGGCCACGTTCTTTATGATACCACTCTTCAAACACCTGACCTGTCACTACTGCATGCTAACACTATCTGCTACATACTAGACCTGACACCTCAACTTCCATGTTGTAGTTGTGCTCTTTGCTCATCAGAGGTGTTATGTGTTTGTGCATGAAGCACCACTGCACAGCAAAAGAGGACAGCTTATTCTAAGGAGGAGTCAAAACCTTTGAAAGTTTTCTTTCTTTCATTACTAGTGCAAAATGCCTGTTTGTTTCAGGCTTTATAAACTCTTCACGTTACAGACACATTCTAGTCTGAGTCTCTAAAGAGCACTAGTTTCTGTAAAATCTCCATAGGTTAAAATACATAGATGTTCTAGTATGGTAATATGCTTATAAAATACAGTCTTCGCTATTCCCTAATACTATATATATATACGTGTATATAAACATATATATATACACAAAATCTGATAGAACACCCCATCTACTTATTTCTATCCTTGCATAAAATATTATAGTATAAAAAAGCATTTAACTGAGCTCCACTAAGAATTTAGAGAGGATTAAGTACAAATTTTAAAGGAACCACTGAAATTTTTATCTAAGCATCAATGGCAATTATGAAAGTTCTGCCTTTGAATCAAGCTTCATGATAAAAGGAAAATTGCAGATGAGAATGGTAATCTCCTCTCAACACTAAAATTTTCTTATGTCGAGTTCCACTGGGTTTACAACATCTTTATACACGCTCATGTATTCTTTCTCATCAGCCTCTCTCATCATTAAGTAATAACCAATAATAATAATTTATATCTGTTGTGAAGAGATTGCTGTCTTCCCTAGAGTCATCCTCACAGTTATTAACAAAGTGAAAAAAAAAAAAAAAAGAGCTTTTCTGAAAATGCTCATAACTAAATCTTTATAAAAGTAAGAATACTGTTTTTAAGGCTTTTTTTTTCACTGAAAGTATATCTGTATTATGGTTGCCATGATGTTAAGTAAGGCCTGAAATGCAGAACTGTTAAGGAAAACAATGCTTCTCCAAGAGAATGAGTAGAATTCTACCCTGCAGGCAACATGTGCTTTGGTACCAGAGCATGACTTCAGCTGTAGCAGAAATTTAGTCTTGGGTAAAAAGATGAATCAGAAGAAAAAAATGATTTTCTGTCTAATGTTACAAAATAGACTAATATATATATTATATATATATATATATGTGTGCTTTATTGTTTAGATAATGGACAGATGAACAACCAAAAATAATCCAGCAGATAACTGCACAACTACATATTGGAAGGAGATGGAATAGAAATGAAGAGTCAAGAATACACACTCATTAGGTATACATATCTTCACCTCTGCCAGAACATACTTTTGGTATTTTGTCAGTTTCCCTGCATAGGCTTAAAGACGTGTATGCCGTTACTCTCAGAAGAAAGTGTGCATAGCTTTGTGTGCATGCTACCAACAACATCTGTTCTTTTTCCCTAAATCAAGAAAAACTGTTGATCAGTAGCCTTCTATGTTATTTCTCCCTTTATTCAGGCTAGTAGTTTCAAAGATATATATCTTGTTCTACCTCTGTTATTTTCAACAAACATTTGGTCTACACATAAATACCTGTGAGTTTCTTACTCTGCACCTTCATTTGTTAAGAGTGAGATCATAAAATCAACTGACATTTAAGGAATGAGCCTGCTGTAGTTTTGTGTAGTGCTGGCCTATGCAGTAAATACAATCTCTCCCAACTAAGAAAGAAATAAAAAGCAAGAGATGAGCTGAATTAATCTACAGCTTTTCTGACTTGTTGAGACTACATTAAACTAGACTTTTGAAGATCATCATTTTCACATGATTATTCTAGGAGCATGCTACCAGCATACCCACCTTTTAATTTGATGCTAATCAGTTGTTTGTTCTCTGCTCTCCTCCCATCATATAAGTCAAGAGGCAGGTATAAGGCTGAAAAGCAATGCCTTTCAGAAGACCTTAGGAGTTCAATATATTCTCACCTCTGTTGTTGCCTGCTGCCTAAAATCTCTCCCAACTGCCATTAAGTAGAGGACTGAAATCCCTTCCATGAATACCTGACTGTCTGAAACTTCCGACCTACCAAATCATCTCTCTTACCCATGTGCAGAAAGGATGGTAATCAGCACAGCAAGAGGAAATCTCTTATGTCATAAAGAATAAAATGATGATAAGCACATGGTTATAAGGAAATGTTGGTATCTATGAGATGGCAAATCATCAGTGTTCTGACTCCACAAGACTGGGAAGGGCTGGGGAAGAAACTTCTAAATGATTTCAAATGATGTAACTGAAGCAGTGAAGGAAATAAAGGACACTAAAGCCTTCTCAACTTCTGTACAGATACAGCCAGAGGAACAATCTTCTTGTGTTCCACTACCCCCATCTTTTTTTCATGTTCGATCCCAGCAATACTGTCAGACTGCTGACAGAAATATAATCCTGTAATCTAGCTATACCTTGCACCTTAAAGAGGAGAGGTTTTTCTGCCCCTTCCCCTTCTGGCTGGTGAAAAACTTTTTTTTTCCTCAAAGCCTGCCACACTGAATCTCCTATATAGGTGCTCCAGGACCCTTATTTTAAATTACAAGGAGTGAGAATTTCTGTAGAAACCATTACACTAGCCCATCTGAAGCAGGCTGATAAACAGCTGGTCTTGCGTGTGTTACTGAATATCTCAGGAGGGTAATTTACAATTCCTCAGAGAAAACTGAGGTGAAATAGTCCCTGCCTGTGTTTCATCTCAGGAAGCATATCACGCAATGTCTCAAGATTATTAGCAGCAGTAATGTTTGCCTTCTACCAGTCACAGCCATCTGGAATAAACATGATCACACTCACCCTGCTGAGGGTTTCATCTCCTTTGCAGTGTCAACAGGGCCTATGTTTGAATGACAGAATGCCCATGCAGTTAAGCCTCCTGGCCATTAAGTCTAGGTCTGCAGGATGAGTTGTTATATGTGGGGTGATAACTATGCAGCCTGCATCGATTGATTTCTTTTTTGGTATCTTCACCTAAATCCATCTAACAAACAATAACGGAACCAAAATGTTTCTTTTTTCATTATATCTTACTGATGTGTATATTTCATCTTGCATCATACCAGTGCACATTTAGTATTTCCAATCTAAGACAATGTATTTTACAGCACTTCTCCAGAGACAGATTCAGAGGAACTCTTCTGATTCTGTATGACGTGCCTCCCCATTTATATACTGGAGTATATCACACTTTTCTGTCTTAACTTTAATGTCTTAACTTTAATCCAAATTTTTGTAACAACCTCAGAAGTCTCTAATAGTTTTCCATTATGTTTTGTTTGTTTGTTTGTTTTTCCCCTCTGGAAGTTAATATTATGCCATTTGTTTATTATACCCAAATCCTTGCCTGTATTCAATGCAGAGTATACAATGCAAATCTAGTGCCATTTCATACATCTGAGGCAAATCTACTACTTATTCGTTATTTTACATACCATTTTAGAAATAAATCTGGTGACACCCAGTCAAACTTACATTTTTTATCTTTCCTTGCATATTCTTACATTTAAGATGTGGGACACATGCCTTTCCTTAGGCACAACTAAATAAAAAAGTCCATTCACTAAGCCAATACAGACAGTATTTTCAATTTCTGTGAACCTTTCTGCAATAAAATCAGAAGTCGCCAGAAACAGGTGATTAGAAATACCAAACAAATTTAGATATTCTCTTCCTTCAGGTTTAGTTTTTAACTGAGCAACATTTTAACTGACCAACACCTGTGTCATCAGCAGATTTATATTTTCTCTTTAGTTCACTGATTATCTAACAAGTGGCGTGTACTGTTCCAGCCTAAAGTTGTGGGGTTTTTTAAGCCAGTATCTGCCAATTAGTGAAAAACTGTTTCCTTCTACAACAGTTAATGAGGAAAACAAACAGTTAACTCCTGTTTTGCCTAACAGTATTTATGGTCCTGCTTGATACAACACAGTTTTACCTTGCTTTGTGTACCGGTTCAATAAAGCTTTTTATTAACACCGGGGGATTTCTATGGATTACAGATGAAAAAGCATACTCTGACATGATCAATTTATTGTTTTCTTGTCACAGTGTTTTTCCTGAACCATCTACTCACATTAAAGAACATTTGCAATGATGTATATGCAAACCCAGATTAAGCTATTTGAGTTCTAACTACTAACGATGTAATTAGTTACTAAGCACACTCTGTACTCTGTTAAGTCATTTCTTTTTTAGAAGCAGGTTGTTCATCCTGCCCCCTTTCAAACAGCCCATTTTTTTCCCTCTGAAGGAAGCCTTTTTCAGTTGCTAATAAAAAACTCCCAAAATATAACTGCTAATGTTATCTATGTAGATGTCTGCCTCAAGCCATCACTTTTGGAGAAAATACAGTCAGAACAGCCATTTCAAAAATTAGGCTGGGGAAATTACATTTTTATAATGTCAAATCTTAAAACTGACAATTTGACAAAGCGTGACTTTAATGTCCTACTGTGTAACCATTTGAAAGAAGGTTTGTGAGTTCTTGCTTGGGAGCAGCCATTAAAAAAGGCCAGCCTGATGTTCCACTGAAAAATCAGCATACGTTTTTGTACAGACTTGCAAATTGTTAAAAACTAGAGTTTGCACATATTCAGATTGTAGCAACCTCTTTGTGCCTTAAGTATCCTTGAACCCCATGCAAGTTTGTAGTTCACATACTGTCCTCATTGAAGCCCCAAGCAGGAATACAAGTGATAATATTATTATGTGTTATTCTTACAGATTGAGTGTTTGTTGCAGGTAAAGACCTGTACAGGGAAACTACAACTGAGAATTGGGAGCAGGAGGAAGAACTGACATTAGGAAAGAGACAAAAAGATGTTGGTATTTGTGATGAAACAACTGATCTGAAGTTAACTTTTGTCAAACATAACAGGTATGCTGAACACCTCCCTCAACGAATTAAGATTATTTTTACTCTTACTGCATTATGACAGAAATATAAGAAATTATGTATTGAACAAACAGGTCTACATTTAAGAGTTAATGGTGAAGCATGCTATTTATGCTACCAATCACCTGTCTTAATATAAATGATATATTAATATAAAATTATTAACACATAGATTAATATAATAAATTAGTAGATAATATAAATTTCTGTACAAGCATTATGCAACTTGCGTCAGTCTAAGAATTTAATGTGATTTTTTTTTTTTAAGATTGAACATCATTCTTGCAGCAAAGGCAGCCTTCTTCAGCAGAGTTAACAAAATGGACCAGCTACCTCAAAAAACTATTTCCTGAGGGGATCCATTACACTGAAATGCAAAGATTCTGTATTAAAAAAGTGAAAGAGGCTTATATATTTGTACCAAATAAACAAAGAAGAGAGCACCACAGGTTCATAGGTATTTACAGCTTACAAGCATTATAAAGCTCTTCCAGGGGAAAAAGAAATGAATTTTAAAAGCTGGTAGGACCTGCTGATTTCTCACTGCCAACAGGCTCTTTCCTGCCCACTTTTAATACATAACTAATATTGTTTTGCATCTCGGAATTGCTTTTCCCAGTGGTAAGCTATTCAGATTCATTCAAACCATGAATATTCCCATTTCTAAGAAGCATTGTGAGCCATTCTTACAGACTTACTATTTTGCTTGGGTGTGCATTTGGTTTTTTGTAGTTCTAGCTGGATTGTTCTCCACTGCAACTAGTGCCTTTTGGGTTGGGTACTGTCTAGACATATTCCAGTCTTTACTCCTAAAATTAAATGATCAAAGATAGAGTTGAAAAATATGTCATGACCATTGCCAACAACAGAAATCAAGTCAAATCATTATTCATGTCATGGTCTGGATCATGTTACTATATGTTCCTATATGATCAATAAAATCCAGATTTAAACACGGTGCATTGCTGAAATTATAATGGGAGGAAAAAGGGGGACTAGAAAGAATTAGGGCCAAAAGTCAATATGATGTTTTTATTCTGAAATGCCTGCTGATGCCAGATTTTTTAAAAATATCCTGTGGCTTCCGAGTATTTCTTGCCAAATATTATTATTTTTTTACTTTAAAAGCATGAACTGGAGACAGATCAGTGCTGAAAAAGACAGGTCAAGCTGCGAAAATATCTCTACTACACCTTGGTATGCTTGCATGCATTCAAAATATCAAGTCCCAGGATCTGTGTTCCATTCTTCTTTTACGGGAATTGTACTCATATGAAAATAACTTATAAGGACTGACTAACTCTATGCAGCTCATATGAAAATATAGCATATTTGGTAGTTGACTTCGGCAAAGTTAAAAGCTTCTTCTCTACAAGAACTTGGTGTAAGAATTACAAGTAAACTTTAAATATACCAGATTTTTAAATCATGAAAATCCTAAAATGAAATCATGAAGTTCTTCAACTATTAAAAACAGATGAACAAAAATCAAACACGTTACAATGTGTTTATTGTAATGAAATGAATGAAATGTTTTATCTCATCTCATACAATGAGATAATGGAGCAATGACAGTAAGAATAATTTCTGGCAATTTTTTTAGACATAGATACATTTGAAAGACAACAAAACTAAACACTTCCCCATACAGATACAAGTGCTAATATCACCACTTAATAATATACTTCACCGAGTTTCTAAATTGCTAGAATATTTGAAAATTTGTACGCTGGAAAACTAGAAATGCCATTTAGGAAACTGCTGTTGCCTCACTTCCAGTTGAGACCAGAAGCTGAATGCAAGAGTTCACATGGGAAAGTTCTCATTTGTTTTCCTTTCTGCCACATTTCAGGACTCCAATTTCTACATCGTCAGCTATCCATAATAGGCCTAAACTATGGACATTTGCTCATCACACGCACAAACCAATATGAGCTGATGTAAGGTCAGTGTTTGCTAAAGTGTGTTGACAAAGAAAGAGCCTTGTAACTTTATTTATTTTTTGAAATACAGCTGTCTGCTTCGGTTGCAAAGAAAACATTTAAAACAAGATGCAAGACCGATGCATGCAAATGTGATTGAGCAGGCAGAAAGCCTGAAACAATAGCTGTGCTACATTAATTCCTGCTTCATCCCAATGATGTTTACCTAGCCACCAATAAGGATGCTTTAAATATCAGCGTTGTTAAATATTTCTTTACACATCAAAACAAATTATGGAAATCTAAAATAGCAAGGGATGCAAGAAAGGGAAAATCAGTAGTATAAACTTTATAAGACTTTTGTCAAAGAGCCACAAGAAACCTATCATGAACATGAGAGAATCATAGAATAGATCATAGAATCACCGAATACCCTGAGTTAGAAGGGACCTACAAGGATCATCGAGTCCAACTCCTAAGTCCACAAAGGACAACCCAAAAATCAGACCATGTGTCTGTTAGCATTGTCCAAATACTTCTTGAACTCCAACAGGCTCGGTACTGTGACCACTGCCCTGGGGAGCCTGTGCCCGACCACCCTCTGGGAGCAGAACCTTTCCCTAACACCCAGCCTGACCCTCCCTTGTCCCAGCTCCATGCTGTTACCTCGGGTCCTGTCGCTGTCCCCAGAGAGCAGAGCTGGGTGCTTGCCCCTTCTCTCCCCTCGTGAGGGAGCTCAGGCCGCCATGAGGCCTCCCTTCAGCCTGCCCTGCTCTGGGCTGAACAAACCAAGGGGCCTCAGCTGCTCCTCATACATCTTCCCCTCTAGACCGTTCACAGTCTTTATAGCCTTTATTTGGATGCTCTCCAATAATATAGGCAGATATAGGCAGTTATAGGCAGATCAAAAAAATTAATGTTTTTTAAAAAGTGCCTACATATTTCAATACAATAGGACAAAATAGTATTCTGTTATACCGCTGTAAAATCACTCATTTCACAGGCTTTACTCTATTGGCAATTGTACTGACATAGCTGAGAGCAGATTTTGGCCCAATACATCTTCATTCAGAAGCAGCATCCATTACATATAATGCTTCTTCCCAGAGGACAGCTGGGAATGTGTACAGATTCTAAATAGTGATGCTGACATGACTGTTTTTTCCAAGCTATTCCTTAAGAAAAGTGTGAATATGTTTGGGGAAAAAAAAAAATCAAAATCAAATTGTCTTTTCAACATTAACTATTCCATTTGAACAGTCACTTAAAAAAATAAAATGAGTATAATTGGGAGGGGCTAAAATTGGATTTTTTTCTCCTTCAGTCAGGCTTCCTGACTTTTCCCATTCCTACTTTTTCTGTAAAGCATTTGATCTCTATTGCTACCTAACAAGCTAAATATTAGTGGTTTATTACTATTCATGTCCTATTCAGTTACAGTATTTTTAAACCAGATCCCCAAACCCAAAGCATAGCATAAATGTAATAAAGAAGCAAGTTTATGAACTACTGCTAACTCTCAGTCTGAATCCTGCGCAATCAAAATGCCTGCTGTCATCCTGAAACACATCATCAAAGTAGGTCAGGCATGTCTTGTTCTGAGATGGACATATTTCTGAACACAGATTTCCCTCAGTTAATATAGTTAAGCGGTTTGTGGGTTGGATGAAAATAAAAGCTTATACTCAACTTGTTTTGCTCCAGCACTGAGAAAAATACAGAAGAAGCAAGTTTTTGTTTGTTTGTTAGTGTTTTTGTTTGTTTGTTTTTATAAAAGCAGGGCGAGAACATTGACATCCATTGAAAGCATATGAATTTTGACTGAGATTTCAAAAGAACTAGATTTTCAAAAGAACTAGATTTTTTTTTGTGCTCACATCCTTCTTAAGTGGTCCTTCCTTCATGCACAGAGACGCTGAGAGATTGACTATGTAATGTCTGGAATCCTTTATTCACCAAACAAGAACACCGCAGGCAAAGGATGAGGCCAAGGCTTTTTACTGTTCCTATTCCATGCCTCAGTCCTCACCTGGGGGGAGGAAGGCACTCAGTGGTTGAAAGGACATTTCGTCTTCCAAACCCTTATGATTTTCAGCCTTTTAGTTAGCAAGAAAAATAATGAGTATTGACAAACTTTACAGTTTCTAAAATTAACTGTTTGTAGCGATCCTGGCTGGTAGACCATTGTAAATGGGGGAGTTAGTGATCCACACAATGGTTTACCTGACTAGGACCGAGTCCAAAGTGTGCTGTGCTGCACTGCATGTCCAGTTTAGTCTTCAGGCCAGTGTTGTTGTGCACAAACTCCTTGCCTTCAGGATAACCTAAGCCATTTTAGTGTAGTGGAGGAGCCTGGAGGCAACTCGCACTTGGTACCAGCCTTTATCTAAAAGTGCAAGAAGTTCATGCAAACATCTTTCCTGTTTGACAGTAGAAATTATCAACAGAGTTGCTCTCTTTTTAAAAAATCCTGTAATAGCCCAAATGACCAAAATGGAGTAACTCTTTCTGCAGGGAGACCTGCATGATGTGCTGCAGGTTGATTGGAAACCCTTTTAAAGTTGCACAGCTCTGGGTTCCCAGCATCTGTAGGGACTCAAGACTTTCTATACTGTTTTCTGTTTCTTTATTGTGTTAGCTCTAATAAATAGCATTTTAAGTTATACTTTATAGAGTCTGAGTGCCTTTATTGAGACAATAACAGACTTGCACTTCCTGGTGCAAAACACTGTTCTTTTGAGGCTTAAGATTTGACAACACTTTTCAGCATCACCTCTAGAAATTTTATGGATGAGAACAATCTCAGGTAGGAGACCTATTTTTCTCACTCAACATATCTGTTGTTATAAAACAAGTACAAAAATGGGGGTGGGGGTGTGAAGATCAAATAAGGGATGTGTCAAAACCTTTTGCTCTGACTCTTCTATTAAACCACATCATGAAGTTCTTTTTTTATTATCTATGTGATTTCTACAAGGAAAGAAAGCCATTTTGTTTCCATCTATCTGGATGGTGTATGAAATACAGAAGAATGCTTAGAAAATCCAAATAGACAGTAATTATACAGTATTATCTGAGGACTAGTTTAAAGTAGGTGCTTTGGTAGAATACAAGGACAGATCAATAACCTCTCATTACAAAAAAAAATCCAAAGAAACTTCTGAATTTTCTTTCAAGCATATGGTGTAGAGACAACCTGAGATTTATAGTGTAACACCTGAAAGAACAATGAGCTATGTATCAACACTTCCAATAGAATTCAAACAAGAGAAATAAGAGCTCTCCGCTGAGAAAAATGAAAAAGGAAAAAAAGATACCTGCCAAGATCTTCAGGGACTGTACTAATATCATTCATCTAAGGATTAATGACTCATTCTGCCCCAAAGTAGAACTATTCACATAAAAAATACTAGGAAAATGAAATCTTAAAAGAGACCTAAGGGCAGTACTGCAACCACAAAGCTGTAACTAAGGATGATCAGGTCAACCAAAACATCTTGTCCTGAGGCACAGATTTAATGGGTAAGTAAAGTCTTTCTAGTCTTTCTTTGGATCTTTGTTAGCTTATAGCCAAGACTGAGCACATCACAGATTTTGTATTATTTTCCCCAGCATGTTGGTTTTGCCAGTTAGTGTCAGATAGCTGCATGGGGGGGGGGGGGGGAGGAGAGAAGAAGAAATGTTCAGCCATTAATAAGATTATAAGATTTCCTCCAGATTTTGCATCTTTATCTGTGTTCAGCAACACAGAATTTTGACAAAGATAGTCTCAGCAGAAAAACAGAGAAATGCATCTTATGCATTTTTAAACAAAGAAGTGAAGCAAAAATAAGATGAAAAACAGAAGCAAATAAGAATGAATTCTGAAGATCAGCATTTTTTGAGGTGCTTCAGGAAAGCAAGAGAGATCACCACTGCAGGGACTGAGCTGCATGGTTTATCCCAGGTCCTGAGATGACATGACACAAAAAAAAAAAAAAAAATGTTACATGAAAAGTGTCTCAAAGTCAGGGCACACAGAAAACAGGCTCTGGACAGGTAAGGTAAAAGAGAAGGAGGTATTAGGGAAAAGAGAAAGCAATGACAGTACATAACATCTATTTGCAGTGTTCAAAACAACCTTCGAGTGTGAAAAATGTGGAAAGAGAATGACTTCACTGGGAGGAATTCTTCATGGCAATGATGGACAGCATTGCCTCAGAGGCAGATATCGGTCTGAAAGAAAACAAATGGACTATTATATTTAATTGAAGTTGGCAATGAGAATACAAGGCCACGTTGCCAAAAAGGGTGGCAGTTAAACTGAAAGAGGAGTCAGACTGAAGCAAAGCAAAAGATTAAGTAAACTGATTATGTTGTCTTCAACATGAACTGAGCATATGGGCATGTGAAAGGTGTAAAAATTTCACCTGGGAAAAGTATCTGTCTTAAAGGTATTCAGCACAATCACAAGTATTCCCTCTCTGGCACTGTGCAAAAGTGGTAGAATTTTAAAAGTGTAAAACATGCCTTCCAGGGGAAAGGGAGTACCCAGCTGAGTTGATAAAATCCAGAATGAATATAGCTACCCTATAAGTCATGCCTTGGGGAATGACTTATATATATTCTTATATATATTTATTGTTATATATTCTTATATAAATATCTTCAAAGTAAGAAATGAGAACCAGCAAAAAGTAAACACTTGAATGGAATGGAATGGAATGGAATGGAATGGAATGGAATAGGGAAGGGAAGGGAAAGGGAAGGGAAAGGGAAGGGAAAGGGAAGGGAAGGGAAAAGGGAAGGGAAGGGAAGGGAAAAGGGAAGGGAAAAGGGAATGGAAGGGAAGGGAAAGGGGAAGGGAAGGGAAGGGAAAAGGGAAGGGAAAAGGGAAGGGAAGGGAAGGGAAAAGGGAAGGGAAGGGAAGGGAAGGGAAGGGAAGGAAGGGCAAGGGAAGGAAGGGAAGGACGGGAAGGGAGGGAAGGGAAGGGAAGGGAAGGGAAGGGAAGGGAAGGGAAGGGAAGGGAGGGAAGGGAGGGGAAGGGAAGGGAGGGGAAGGGAAGGGAGGGAAGGGAAGGGAAGGGAAGGGAAGGGAAGGGAAGGGAAGGGAAGGGAAGGGAAGGGAAGGGAAGGGAAGGGAAGGGAAGGGAAGGGAAGGGAAGGGAAGGGAAGGGAAGGGAAGGGAAGGGAAGGGAAGGGAAGGGAAGGGAAGGGAAGGGAAGGGAAGGGAAGGGAAGGGAAGGGAAGGGAAGGAAAACAGAAGTCATCATCTCTGTATTAACTTAAAGAAACTAAATTGATATGTAAGAGAATATTTTCCACTAACTACAAGAGGAAAAATTCCAAAAGAGGTGGTTGCTGCCAAATGTTTTCCTGTACTTGTTACATCTGCAGTATTCTGGCAGCTGTCATTAAAAACACATATATGTCTGGTGCATATTCAAAACCTCTTTCAGCTACTGTGTTTCTCAGACTGCCATTTGGTTTATGTCCAAGATTCAGGGTGTTTCAGTAGAAAATATACACATTTTTGAAACTCTGTAATGTATGAACATCTGTTTAGGTGACATTTTGACATGAAGTGGGTGGAAAGGGGGAAAAGTATATGACCAGAGGCTTTGAACAGTTTTAGAAAGAACTCAAGCTGTCAGGCTACAGCTAGCTTAAACAAAACCTAAGTTTTGTTCTATGCAAATAACTGTTCTAAGAACAATTATCACAACAAGAGGCCTGGTAAACAACAGCAACATCAAGGCTATCACAAAAGATATCTCAAGTATGTGAATCACGTTTGGAAAATTTTATCTCATTTGACTAAGGATACCAGCCTACAGGAAGAGCTACTACTATGACACATGACAAGAAATACAATTTTTAAATGACCATTTGAGAAATTTAGGTAATTAAATAAGAAAGTTCCAGTCTTGAGGGACTCAGAGTAATCTGCAAATCAGGTTTTCCCCAGTTGCTTCTAAAATCATTGACAGAGCTCTCCTACTGAAATGTGATCAAAGCAGGTCACATACATGAGCAAACCTGAACATTGGTGTTCTGAAAGAGACAAGAGGCTACTCACTTTCAGTCCATGCAGGTAAGAAGTGTAAATATTTTGCACCAATATTAATAGATTGCTTCAGACCAGGGCCAGTTCAGCCTACATAATGTGGGTAGCAACATTCTCTCTCATAGCTGATTAAATGATCAGATGGAGAGGGGAGAGAGAAGAGAGAAAACTGAATGTAAAACTGACAGAAGAATGTCTACATGTTTTCTGTAAAAGAACTTGCTCCAGTGCAGAAAACAATATCTAACATTTGGTGAGCTAGACCATCTTACGCTTGATGACAATATTCTCTTTTCAAGTGCTTAGACTGGAGTTTTAAGAATTATGAGCTGAAAATCAGGTATATCCAGGTAAATATGTATATCAAATGGAATCTAAATCAATATAAAGTATATGCAACCTTTGAGACTGCTATCTCACTTAAATCAAGTACTTACAGACTTATATCTTTTTAAGATATCTGAAATACACCCTGCATTGACCTACTCTTTGTCTGTAAGCAGTTACAGTGCATGTTTAAGATCTACACGGAAGTAGTGTGGATTTCCAGACACTGCCTTCTTTATCAGTACACTGAAATTTACGTTAAGAATTAAGTTTATTGATTCTTTATTAAAATATTAATATGTTAATATTATATTGGATTAATTATATGGTTTATTGTAATAATAGAATATAAGATTTAATAAAATATCAAATATTGATTCTTTGTTAAAATACTTATTGATTCTTTATTAAAATACACTACAAATGTGCAGTGAAGACCTTGCTTTTTTGTGTGTTTCATACCAAGAGTATAAGTGGAAAATTCCAGGCATGTGAAATATGGTTATTATCCAGGCAAAGCTAGAAAATAAACAACATTCCAGGTTAGGAGACGCTAACTTGGAATCTTGATCCAGAAATGTTCTTCTTTAAAGCAGATGAAACTAAAGATTCTTCTAAAAATCTCATTAATTTGGCTTACATAATTTTATTTACTTGAAATGACCAATTTTCATATTTATTTTAGATTCCATAGTTCTTTTCTTCTTATGCAGATACATCATTAGCTTGTTTCTGAGGCTACCTCTTAAAATACAGTCCAAGAGGAAAGGTAAAGGAACTTACATAGCTTCCTATAACTAATGTACTAAGACTGTTTCTGAGGGCTTTCCCTCCCATGGGAACCCTCTTTGATCCAAACAGACAAACACCAGTTTTTCAGACAGAGTAAACTGGATCATCCAGCGTCTTATTAAACCACTGAAGGAAAGGGACTGTGGGTAGGAATAGACTGGGTGGCAACCACACGGCTGAAGGAGCCATACAGATGCTTACAGCAGCACTCAGGAAGGTTCCAGAGAAGAGACAGGGAGTTGAAATTAGAATCATAGAATAGCCCAGGTTGGAAAGGACCTCAAAAGATCATCAGGTCCAACCTCTCACATGAAAAGAAAGCCTGGATGAGGTTATCTAGAACCCTGTCCAATTGCATATGGAAAATCTCCAGCGATGGGGATTCTACCACATCCACGGGGAGACTGTTCCAGTGATTGATTGCTCTCACTGTAAAAAAAATCTCTTTCTATATCTAGACAAAACCTCCCTCAGTGAAACTTGTATCCCTTGGTCCTTGTCTTCTCCACATGGCTCCTTGTGAAGAAAGAACCTCTGTTCTCTGTAGCCACCCTTTAAGTCCTGAAGTATTGTGATGAGGTCCCCCTGAGCTTTTTCTTCTCCAGGATGAAAATAAAGACCTAACTTATTCAGTCTTTGCTCATACATCAGGTTCTCCAGCCCTTTGATCGTCTTTGTGGCCTCCTTTAGACCTCTCCATTGTATCTGCATCTTTATTTAGTTGTTAATTAATTTAGATATTAAATAAGAAATCTTAAATTCAGAATGGATCATTGTGAGCATAGCATAACCTTTTCTACAATGCAGGTTGCAGAAACTTCTGTAATAATCTTGGCTCTGAACTAATAACACATTTCTGAACTGCAGCATGTCTTAAGCCTCGTCCTCCTCAAGTACTCCCTCAAAAAAACCTCTACAATTGGCCTCTGCTAATTCTTTCATATGGCAGTATAAAACAAGACTTCCTTCTCTTCACCTACTCCCATTGCCAACCTCTTAAAACTGCAGTTTTCGAAAACAAAAAGATTTTGATGGAAATAAGGCAGTTAAAAACCCTTAAAAGAATTTGCTGACTTCCTTTCGTCTCCCTTGCTTTCATCTAGTTAACAGCTAGAGCTAGTTTTCTATTTAACTTCAGAGGAACTTAACAGGTATGAGCAATCAAAAGAAGTTTAATAGCCATTAGCATTTGTCTGACTCTTTCATAGGTACTGTAAACATTTATGTCTGATTTTGTAAAGATCACTAAATACTAATGCTTCGGATGTAAAAAAATGATTTTTTTTTTTTTTTAAATTACAATTAAATTCTCAGCATCCAGAATTAATAATTTCCAGTTTCTCTAGCAACAAAAGTAATGGAGAAGATACTATGTTTGAATCTGAGCAACATACTGGAGGGTATAGAGTACAATGTACTAAAATTTATATATTTATACTTTAATAATAATAATAATAATAATAATAACAATAATAATAAAGACAGATAGAAGGAGGGGAATAAGGAAAAGGAGAGGGAGACTTTCTGATTCAACATTTTAGAAGTGAACCTGCTCTTTGGCTTGCAAATAACTTCTCTGATTAGGTGAGTCACTGTTTGGTTTTTTCCCTAGAATGAGTTCTTTATTGCAAAGACAAAAGAGAACAACTCACCATTAACCAAAATGACCCAGAGTACCCACTAATATTTAATGGACTTATTGGCAAAGATCTCAAATAAGAACACAGCTAGAAACCACAAGTTAGAAACAAGGTAGGTAAAAAAATATATATTTTTTCAATAGTTTCTGACAATATATTTCTTACATAACTTAATGTGCAAAAATCATTGGCCTATTACAGTTAAGAAATGAGGAATTTTAAGGACTATTAAACACTCTGCAAATAGATCAGCAGAAAGTTATTCAGTGCAGGTGTTCTTATAATTAGGTAACATTGGAAAAATGTAGTGTTCAATGATCCTTGTGCTTTGCCCTTCTCCCCGTGTAGGGATGAATATTACTATTCATAATTAACCCAAATCTCCATTCCAGTAGAAATAAACATTGAGTGTAAAACAGAAACACATTATTTTTATAATATTTTAAACTATTTTCTAACACTTATGTGTATATTTTTTCATTCATACTTATAATTACTAACTTTTACTGGAAACAAAAATGGTAACACATTGGGAAGAGACTGCTGGGGTTTTCACTCATTTAATTTGAACAGAATAGACCTAGGAAGCTCAGGAAATTTTACTGTTTTATATTTGCTAGACTAACCTTGTTATTTCAAAGGTCACAGGTTAGTACCTAGGATATTAAGGTTGTTATAGATTGTTGTTTTCTTTTTTTTTTTTTTTCCCCCAGTTTGTTCCCACAAACATTCAGCATACCTGTTTCCAGATAGAAAAAAAAATAATGGTTTTAAAAAACACCTCTGTTTATTCAAGGAAGTTTATTCACGGCAGTTATTTAGTTATTTGATAGGCACCTGGGTAAGTGTCATTCACTGAGATGAAATGGTCTGTGTCTTGAACAGTTTACAAAGTTCATGCTGTTATTCCAGTGATGGGGTTACTGTTTTGTTTAATCAAAGGAGTAGCTATGCCTACGAAATTATTATGGGACTGTGAGATTAAATGATTTAGCCATACAATATTGCAGCTAACACACCAAAATATGCATTTAGAATATAACACATGAAAGTGAACTCCACGTGAAATACTAATAGGAGTTTCATTCTTTGTTTTGAAATTCAGTAGGGGAAATTTGGACCAGTGGACATAGGTATTTTGTTTGCTTGTTTGCTTGTTTTGGGGGGGGGTGGGGGTGGGGGGGAGAAGGAATGATGGAGAGGGAGTGGTGGGCTTGAATACCTATCACACAGATTTGACAACTACTTGAGGAAAAAATTATCTGTAAATAATATGTAGATTAATAAGTACAAGAATTTTACTCAATATGCGTCTGATATTCTGCTATTCAAAACTACATTTAAAACAACTGAAAGTGGTCAAACAAAACAAGAAAAATTAGAAACAATCACAGAGATGCCCAAGTAATGTTTCAAAATATGCTTCAAGATATGCTGCTTGATCTTTCCACCCAAATCTAGTGCTGGAAGAAATAATGTGAATTGTCCATCCCTTAGACATATAAAAGAAAGTCCTATGGTCCTTCCTGCCTCTGACCCCGTCAGTTTGTGTTACCAGGGGATCCATGAGGATATATCTATCCCTATCAAGACATGCAAGCAAACAAAAATAAAAGGAAGAAAACACAGATGTTGGAAATTAACTTCTTTTTTTTTTCTATATAGCTATCATTTAAACAACTAAACTCTTCTGAGTTTGTTTTTTTTTTGTTGTCATTGTTTGGTTTGTTTTTTTGGTTTGTTTGTTTGTTTTGTGTGTTTGTGTGTTTTTTTTGTTTTTTTTTTTTTTTTTTGTCTATAGAAAAGAGCAAAGGAAATGGTAGGATATCTCACACCAACACGAGAACACTTTAAAAACTTTTTTTTAGTTCACATGGTTCACATGAAATTTTGATTTTGATTGCAGTTTCATGAAATACAATAGGTAATAGGTAATACAATCGGCCTACAGTAATGGTATACTAAACATTCTCTCAGAAACTATTCAAGTTTCTCCTGTGTAAAGAAGAATGTGAAAGATGATACAGACCTATAGTTTGCAAACAGATGAATATGCACAGTTGTGAAATTTATGAAATTCTTATTAGAATTCTGAAAGCAATATGTAGAGAGACTATATATCAAGGGGAGAAAATCATGAAAGACAATATTCTTTTCAGTTAAACACCGAGAGATAAATCATCTTGCTGAATTATAAACCTGATTACAGATCCTGTAGGCAATGGGTTTTGTAGACTTTATGGACTAAAAACATTTGACTTCCTGAAACATACCTGTGAAATTTAACTAAGCAGTTAGATTTCAGAGACCAAAACAGTCAGCAGAGAACAGATGACTTGTATTATTTATTATCCCCAAGTACTTGACTTCATAAAAGTCTCATAGAGGATTGCAAGGAGGTACATTTTTTTTTTAATAGTACAGAATGAAACAATCCATACTCTCCAAGGACAGACATATTACTGAGAACTCAAAACTTTACGAATGGAGGGGAGAAAAGGAAAACCCATGGTAAGTTTTTGAAAACAATAGAAAAATCTGTTAGGTCCTAAAATAAATAAATATAAATAACACATTTAAAATTGCTTGTAAACATAGTTCTGAAATATAATTAATGCTGATTCAAATGGCCCAAAATTATATTATCTTTGCATAAGCTAATACATTAATCATCCATGCAATATTGTGTAAATAATTTTTTGTTAGACCATATCCACTTTGTTTAAACAACAGTTGTCTCTTTCTCTTTCCATGTAAATGGTGTAGGAATAAGATCATACCTTTTTGGTGGTGGACAGAAATTTCATGGAATTTGTAGGGATTTGAGTTTTGCCATGTTGGCAGAAAATCGGAGAACAAATATTTCCCATTCTGTTTACATCATCTTGATAGAAGTTGGTAGAAGACGACAACTGTTTCTGTCTCGCTTTTTCTATATGTGAATTTACATTCACATCATAAAGAGTGTTTTATGGCATTTTCTAAACACTGGAGTTCATGCAGCTTGAAGGTCTGTGGTTCTTAATAATCATCTCAGGTTTAGGAAGGCCTTTCCCTCCCTCCTAAGAAATCATTGATTTGCTCCCTTGACCTGCATATTGCAAGTTTAAAATCTAGTCTTTATGCCTTATTAAGTTCTAAGTGGCTGTTTCAATCTGTCTTTTTGTTCCAAATTAGGGTCCTTAAGCTTGACAGATTGAAGTGCTTCAAGGAAAAATATGGTAGAATGGGATCCATTCAATGAAAAAAAAAAAAAAAAAAAAAGACAAGGAGACTTCAGGCTTTCAGAGGCTGAAACATGCTCCATGTATGCTCGAAGTTATGAGTGGAAAATGAAATAAAGCCATATAGACTAGCACTGCAGATATGGATCCTCAGATTCTGTCTTCACTCCATGTCTGTTCAACAAATGCATGGACCCACAAACTATCCTGCCAAATCATTATAAGCCAAAAACATTTTCTACAGTATTATAAAAATGTTATAAAGATGTGGCTTTATTATTGTGATGATGGTGCACCACAAAAGAGCTGAAAAGCATAATAAAAGCTGAGCTTATTTAGTGAAATCCCCAAATGATCCTTAGAAAGTGTAACGTCATAAGAATGACAAAATCATAAAATAAATTCCTGTAAGAATTCCCCACAAAGTTGTAAGATGAAAAATTCCTTCCTGAACTAATGTAGTAGTGTGTTTAACACAGCATCTATGTCATGGTGTGCCAAAAAAGAAAGATGAACTAAAGGAGCACAAGCATATCTCTGAAAAGTTAAGTCCTTTGATGTACAGAGTTAATATAATTATAGATCCTCCTCATTTTGGGTGTGGGCTCAACCACTACAGTTCCATCTCCAATTAAGATAGATGTTACACATAACGTACAAAATTTGGTTAAATCTATCCTTGCACTTTTCCATTCTTCCAACTGTTCAGCCTCAAATGCACACAGTGCAAAACTGAGGTATGGTGTTTACTGCTAGATGTTCCTTCCTAAAGTAATTGCGGAAAAATAAATAATGAATAGCATGAGTAGAGACAAGGCATAGAAGAACAGGCCTATTAATTCTTCCCAATTTTATTAAACACTTTATTAGCAGTTTTCTGACAGACCTGTACAAAAGTAACATTTTATACCACACTTCTCCTTCATGATTCTTCACACGTTAATATGACAGTTACCAGTTTTACATCCTTAGCAGCACATGAACTAATCTCCTTTCAGTTATTCTGGATAAACTCCATCAGACACTTCTGATGCTATTACTGAGAGATTTACACTAGTTAACCATTTCAAATATGTTTCAGTTGGAAAAGAGAAGGAGGGAACTTGTTACACAGACTGAATACTGGCTAAGGAAAAAAGCATAGAGAAAGGTGCAGTGCATTTAGAGCCAAATGTTGATATGTAAAGACTTTTAGGTCTTCTCATTGCATATCTGCAGAGGATCAAGCTTCAGTTGTTAATTTTAATGTGACATTAGGAGTGGCATTAGGAATAATTTCAATTTATGTCCTTGTTAATGAACTGAAAGAGAGGATAACACCTTATTAATTACATGACCTGAGAGGTGAGAATCTGTGAAGGTGGTCTACAGAGTGATTTAAAAAAAAAAAAAAAAAGTAACAGGAATAGCGTAGACATTCCTAAAATCTGCAGACTTTCACTGTGAATTCTGACTGTGAATATATTACATATTGACTCTGCTTATTACAGAAAGGAAAAGAAGCAACACAGCGACAGATGTATAACTGAATGAAGTGTAGGCAAGAAAATGTAACTGTTAAAGAAAACTGTGAACTGCAAGATATATTATTTCTTTGCATGAGAGAAAATTGCATGGTTGTAATACCACTACTTTGGAAATGTATCAACAGACCTCTCACACCTGGATTTAGCTTCTTCATTAGTGGAACAAAAGCAGCTCCTAAAACATTTTCCTAGGTCTGCTAGTGAGACAGTAGGTCCTGTTCTCTCAGATATGATGTTCATAATACATACGCTACTGCAGAACATCCTAGGGAGAGCTGGACTGGCTAATCTAGTGTGCAGTGTCAGACTGAAATATAGACTTCCAGTTTGACTGAATGCTTGGTTTCTTTTTTCCTGGAAACCTCTAATGACAAAGCATAAGCACTGCCCCTTCTAACAGTGAGTAACTGTATGTGTCTAACTTCTCTATAGTCTGTCTTACTTTGGAACATCCAAGCTCACATTTGTTATTTCCCTTATCTACCATGCAAGATGCAGTAGGTATATTTTTTTCCCCCTTGAAATCTGTTCCTTGATTGCGTTGAATGAATCTTTTCATTTTTAAGATACAATTAACCTGTGATTTCTTTTGAGGTTTAATTAATTTTCTTTTTTCCTATATTTTCTTTTTTCTCTCGTATGCTTCTGTGTGGTCTAAAGGTTCTCTGAACAGGGCGTTATACCCTGCTTGCAATACTTTAGATTTCAGATTTATCTTTGCCTAGGCTGAACCTGATTACTTTTTAATGTTGACTTGATCTTAGCGTCCTCCAGTATTTTAGCATCCAGACAAACCCTGAGGCAAAGATGAAACCCCAGACAAGTAAAAGTCAATGTCAAAAGTTAGTGTTCATAATTTATTCTAAAAAGTGTTTTTTGTGTATGGATTATTTACTTTGTACTAGGTGAGAGGAACTTTAAAGAACATTTTGAGACTGTTGATTCCTATTGGTTATGTTGTTGGGGTAGAGGTTCTCATCCCTTCAGCAAAGGTATATTTTGTACCTTAGTTAATAAATATATTGCATAGTGTTGAAAAATAGCTATGTGGCAACCTTTGATAGCAACTCTGCTGAAAACTGAGATCACAAGTTCTCTCAGTTTGCTAAAATAAATGGAGCTTTTAGGCATTTTCCCTTTGACTTCGCCTTTCCAAACAAAATTTTACTCAGTAACAAAACTAAGCCTTGAGGTTTTGTTAGTCTGCTACTTCAATTTTATAGCCCTTTAGCAATTTTTAGTAAAAAAAGTATGATAGGAGGAGAGGGGAGGGGGTGCTTAAGTAGGTCAAAACTATTCTGTTAATATCTAATATCTAAATGCACACTGTAGTAGGTTTACTACGATAGCTACCAGATACTGTGGTAAATTTGTGTCCTTTCTATGTCTACCGACTTCAGTCAATCTCTTTTCACAGATTCTCAGCCTTCAACCATGTACTTAAGACTTTTAGATGTATAAATCAACTATCAGCACTGACTACATAATGGGTGTTTGTATGTTTATTTGCTTTTGCTGTTGCTGCTTTACTGTAAAACTACAGATGCAAAAATAATCAGCAATACTATGAGTGAATGGTACACAATGAAGACACAGTTGTTAAAAAGGAATAGTCTAGGAAGCGCTTCAAATTTATACACTGCTGAAAACACCAGTCCCAGAGGGGAAAAAAATGCATCTTTTACATTACAATATTTAAGCAAAATATATTCAAAAATATTTAACTATTTGATTTCATTTCCAGTGATAGCATAATAGCAATGCAGTAAAATTTGTGTTAAGTTTACAAGGCACAATGTCTTTTTATGCATAAAGTAGTCACAAAATTAGTCTACATAAATCCCATAATTGTAATGGTATGTGTGCTTATCAATGTTTAAATTTTAATTGACAAAAAATTGATTATTTGAAAATAAAGAGCAGTTCTTTGTGTAGAATCAGTCCTAATATTTTATTGAACCTCAAAACCAGATGCCTGAAGGTTTTTGTAGTTCTCCTTTCACTACTGTATTTTAACACTACAGTTTCATAACATTTGAGTTTTTTCTTACCTGAATACCATTTGTTATTCATGAAATGTTCCCATTTTGCTTCTGAAGGAAACAAAAATTGGATACTGTAAGAAAGCAATCATTTCTGACTTCATTTATTAACAAACCATATTTCAAAAGACTCTTGAATGCAATCTGTCTGATAGACTATTAGCCTCAGAACTCTCTGATTTTGATGGTATACAGCACATCAAATTAAAAAAGGTGACCTGTAAAGATAAACAAATTGTGCTGCCTTCCTACTTCTGGTTTCTTTGTCATATGTAAACAAGTCCTGAAATGTTTTTTTGACTTTTTTCTTACTTGTCTTTGACCTTTAAAATACTATGAATATCAATGTGGAATTTGGTCTGCGGGATAACTTCTTTGAGGTATGAAATAACCAGAATGTGAGATATCTCGGCTCATGCAACATGTGATACTTTCATTAAAAAAGTGGTTTTACTAGAATGGCTAGAGAAGTTAAATAGATTACATACAATAAATATACATATATATATATATTTTTTTTTTCAGGTTTGGAGCCCTTGCTTCTTTTAACATGGCAGTCATATTTTCACTGCCAGAATTTTTCCTTCGTAATACTATACACAGTAGAATTGAGAAACAAGTGGGAAATAAGTCTTTAGAAAACATACAAAATGCCTTTCACCCTCCACTCACCCAGTGAATTTATCTGATATTTTAGTTAGCCTCCTAGCTATTTTATTTGTTAATATTACAGAATCACAGAATCGTAGGGGTTGGAAGGGACCTCTGGAGATCACCAAGTCCAACCCCCCTGCTAAAAGCAGGTTGAGTAGGAAGGCATCCAGGCAGGTCTTGAATAACTCCAAAGAAGGAGACTCCACAACCTTTCTGGGCAGCCTATTCCAGTGCTCTGTGACCCTCACTAGAAGTATAAGTTAATATCAAGATATATCTGCCTTTACAGAAAGAAACAGGAGAAAGTAGAGAAAGATCTTCTGTCAAAAAATGACTAAAATTATGATTCCCTCTCTAATCACAAGACTGTGATAAAAAATGAGTTCCTGTGTGAAAAGATCAGTTTTCTATATGTGATGTTAATTATTTAAAGCTAAATCTATGGAACCTACATGTGGCTGGCAGATAGATAAATAAGCTCCTTCAGAGTTTTTTAAACACATTATATGCAAGTAGCTTACTCTAGCAGAATATTAACATTTGGGAGAGAGAGAAGCCTTCTAAATGATTGGTCATAAAAGATAAATCCTCCCTGTTCATTAAGCATTTTAAAGAGATGTTGAAACATTACATCATTCTTACTGCAGAGGAAGATACTTCTCATGTTTTTAGATTTGAAGAATGGATGGAAACATGCATTGCTTCTGATTGCTTAATGGTGATTTACTGAAACTCTTCAAAACTGTTTTTTTAGATTTCTCTGGTATATTGTGGAGAAGGAAAAGCTGTGCTTCAACATGTGATAGAAGAAAGTTCCATGCCCTTTTTTTTTTTTTTTTCAGCCTGAATGGAATCCTGTTAGATATTAGATACTAGACTTACATGTTATTTTGAGCAGTAAGAAATAACCAGCTGTTAGAACATAAAAACATTCACTGTTAGGAAAATGGCATAGTGAATCAAAAATGATGTACACAAGTTCATTTGACAAAATATCAAAATGCTGTATGTATTCTTGCAGCTCCTGTCTGCATTTTCCATACAATTGGGATTTTCCCTGCTTTAGAAAGCAGGGAAACCTCAGCAGTTTGCATGACAGTTGAATCAGTCTCATTCCCTATCTGACCTGGGGCAGAGTCTGCTTCCCAGGAGGGAAACCCGTCATTTTTCACAGGTAAATCTAAGAGAAATTCAGGCTAAGGCTCTTTAAGTGAGGACACAGGAAACACAAAGGAGTCACTATTCTCATTCAGTCACTACTAAGTTAAAACAATGCAAAAGTCTTAATTGCAGAACAAACCACTAGGGAATGAGAAGTCAGAGTTTGTGTGAATTGGAAGATGCAATAATGAGAAATAAAAACTTTAAGCCTGAGGTAAAGGTCGTTTATTTTTAGGCCACCTGCCTGAATCAACCAAGTGTAACATGCCTGCACTGATAATTGTTGGAGTAACACCGCATACCTGTTGGTTTTGTGATTGAAGTTTACAGTTACTGATTCCAACCTATTTCTGTACTGTGCTGCTCACAAAGACTTAGGTGTAAGCTGCCACATGCAAAGGGACTCAGTGGTACAGCAGACACTGCCAGTTAAATTATAATTTAGATGCTGTTCCTCTGTGTGAATTAACAAATGTGAGGAGATTTTTGTAGTAAATCCTCTTTCAAACATTTCCATGAGTCTACTTAATTCAGTGCAGGTATCTATAAAACTCTATTTGAATTACAAACCAGTCCCAATTAGCCTTATCCACATCATAACAGAGCCAGGGGTTTGAAGCAATTGAATGGGCTAAAAAGGGGGACTATTTAATTTACAATAGGCACTATAAAGTAATCTAGACATGCAGAAAAATGCCTCAGGACTCCTTTGTGGCTTTGTGATCATGAAGTGATCATGAGTGGCTGTTATACTCAATAGCAAGCTGGCGAACTGCAGCAATAGCTTTGTGTTTGAAAGGGAATTCTTTGTGGGTGGGCAGATCAAATGCTTCACAGCTAAATCTGAACACCTGCGAGTCTTGGCTATTTGGATCAATGTCAGCTTAAAGGGAGGAGGGGAAATGCTTCTTGAAATGATGCATCAAAATCACTGCTACTTTCACTAAAAGAAACTACCTTTTTGCAAATGTGTGCTGTGATGGAGGTTTATTTTCGAGTGAAGTTATGAAGTTCTTAGGTATGCGTATGGAAAGATCAAGAAACAGCTAAAAGAAAGATATATTATGACCGTCTTGTAGAGTGAGTGATAACATGCTTAGATCTATTAAGGTTATCACTGCTGGCCTTTTAAAAATAGTATCACTTCTTAAACTTTTTTCTGCTTCACTGACAAAGAAAATAAAAAATAAAAAAGTGTAGGTGTTTTTTTTTTAAAAAAAAAAAACAACTAAAGTTCAGTGAAATAATAGACAAAGCAGGTCAGTTTAATTGAACCTTGTTCAGCTTTGCTGATTCAGTGTTTTGTTCTGCACAGAAATGGTAGTAAATGAAATTTATCTACAGAGAAGCAGAGTCCCTGGGACTCTATCACCCCCACCCCATTATCACCTCATCTTTACAGCAGCTGATTGCACCCAGCAGAAGTGAGAAAACAAACACAAGTGACTTAAATGCAATGTTCTCTCTTTTTAAAGAGTGATTAAACAGCAAAGTCTTCCATGAACAAAATGTGACCAATGTATTTAGGGATCCAAAGTGACTCTACATTTCTGAATAATATAATACTATTTTTCAGATGGGTGACACTGCCAAGAGGTGTGGCTTCACCGTCCGAACCTTTTCTTTGAGTATTGTACCCGAGATACTACCAGTAAAGAGGAATGCCTTAGGTATGACAGGGATTTCAGTTTGTACTTGTTATTACTCTTTGTGTCATGGAAAATCAGGTACTAAGAGTACCTGTCATCTTTATTTCAGTTATTCTAGAGAATATGGACTAACCTATAAAGAAGAATAAAGCAAAATAATATGATGGCAAACCAGTAGTAAATAACTGGTTTCATAAATGCTGGTTTCATAAATATCATTGAAGCTTGGGGTTTCATCCGTAGAAAATGAGACACTGTAAAGACACCAAAATGTAAAATGTCACCTGCAGAAGTGCAAATGCTTTCAACAACTAATAAATATCTGGTTTAATTTAAATGAGAAGGACAAATTTTTAGGGTTTGGGATTGTGAGATTTTTGTCTCTTTGGTTGTTTTTGTTTTTGGAAGACAGTGATGTTTGAAAATGGGAATATATTCTGTATAGAAAGATTTCATGACTTTAAATAATATTTTGGGAGGACTATATTTCAGGATTAAAAAAAAATGAAAAAATGTTTTTATTCAGGAAAATCTTTCCAAAATTTAGGATGAAAACCTGGAAAAGGGATAGATGATATGTCTGGATTGTTTTTCTTCTTATCCAGTAGTTGTTGCTGGAAACATGTAAGCAGGAGAGGAGGGACTGTGTTCTTGTTTCTGCTGAAAGCCGCGTAGGAACAGGCAGCGGGATGCCGGTTCCCACATGTCAGCTGAACGTACAAGCATTCTCAAACCAAATGCACCTCTTCTTGTATTTTAAATTACATACTCACACAATCTTAACATTTAGCCAGGAAAGCAGGAAAAATTTTGAAATATTGGTGATATAGAACTGGGAAAACCTATTTCCTGCTCACCTCTGTCTCTGGAGCTACTTGCAGTTGTAGAGTCAGAATGATGGCCCTGCTCCTTTCCACCCTCAGAACTATAAGCCATTATAAATGCACCTCTGAGCTGAATTTTATGAGTATTAGAGATCTACGTGTTCTTTTCTCTTCATCTGGAGTTATGAGTGCTCAGTGCCTTTCAAAACATCGGAGCTCAAATGAAAAATTCCATTCCACATTACTGCCCAGTAACACTCGGTGCCAGTGTAAAGGTTGGTAAAACACAAGGGTGTGTGCATGAAATCGGTTTTAAGTGTTATGAAGGCTCCCAAACCAAAACAGATTTTCTTTGAGCACTGGAATGTATGGTTTTCATACTTTCAGAAATAGAAACTTAATTGATATGGATATAATTAAAGACTAAATTCTAAGCCAATGAAGTTCCTGTTTGTCATTAAAGCAAGATGTTTGTGACCTTTTAAATATTTTTGTGTTTTTAAATTGTGTTGTTTTTTTTTTCTTGCTTGATGCTTTTCTAAAGTTTAAAAATTTCAGAAATATCCTACTTTTTGCCCTAAGAAAAATATGATCTTTATATAAAAAGCTGTTAAATTCAAGCAATTTTAAATGTCATTAAGCAGGGCACACTTCTTTGCAGCCTTAGCAATATAAATGCTGCTGTATGCTGAGGCATACAGCAAATCTAAGCAAGCCTCTGGATTACTGCTGCTCAGCAAAATTAGTTTGAGTAGGGACACTACTTTCAAGCACTAGTACTTGAGGGTCTATCTAATTTTTAACTAAACTAAAGCTTTCCATTCCAAAAGACATTTTATGCTTGCATATACCACAGGGAAACAAGGTAATTAAGATATTATTACATAAAAATAGCTAATTTCTCTTACAGAGCATTTCATCTGGGACCATACCATCTAATTCTCCAACAATCTACTTACTTAATATTTACTTTTTAATCTTGTCCCCATCCATAAGTTTATAAAATTATTTTTAAAATATAAATACTCCAGGATAGTAAAATTCTCTAATGTATTGGATTCCTCATCCGTGGAGGTGTTCAAGGCCAGGTTGGACGGGGCTTTGAGCAACCTGGTCTAGTGGGATGTATCTGGGCCTGTAGCAGGGGGATGGAACTGGATGGTCTTTAAGGTTCCTTCCAACCCAAATCATTCTGTGATTCCGTATTGTAGCCAAAACATTATCTTCAGCCCTCATATACAGTTTCACAATATGACCGTGAGACAGTGAAAATAACTGATAGTCATAACAGTTTTATAAAGCATTATCCAAACTAATTGTGTGAACATTTTGCTATCTGGCAGGAGCAGACTTATAGCTGGTCCTAGCGTGTCAGAGGAGCAACACCCACAGACTGTTTGCTCTCACTTTGGCTGTATTTGAAAGCACCAGCAGCAGTAAGGTCTCTGAGCCCACCTGGAAGCTAATACACTACTACATTCTTCAGACCCCCATTCTGTGTGCATTGACTGTGGAGTAATTCAGAATATTTTTCTTTATGCTATCCCTTTCTGCTCCCTTTCACCAGATTTGAAGATTAAAAGCAAATGGTTCTGGGGCTCCTGTCTTCCAAGGAAATCCCACTTACTTCCTTCAGCAGCCAGCCTTATATTGTTCAATTCCAATTCATTTTATTGCCCTCAATCTGAGGGTGACATGATTTTTTTACTCTTTTGATATGAGTTTGGTCAAGATTTCAGAGGTTCTGCCATGCTCTACTCAGGAAGGAATACCACTCTAAAAGTATCTTGTATTAAATAGTAGATACGTATTTACAATTTCTGAGTGAAGTGATACATCAATTCACTATAGCCCTACAATATAAACCTTTTTTCACTTCAAACTGCATAAATTACACTATTTATTTTGAACCAAGAAGTGATTGGTAATGTTTCTTATAGCCACAACTACTCATTAAGTTTTTTGCAGCAATGTCTCTCCTGGGGAGCTTCAGTTTCACAAATATTTTAGCAAGATGTATGGTATAAATTATATAGGAATTAACAGACAACTTTAATCATTTTTCCAATTCCCTCACACTTTGAAGTGAGAAATGGAGCAATGAGAAGGTAATGCTAGTGGATTTTCTTGCTGAACTTCAGTCCTTTTCCTTTTTGTGACTTCTTCTGTGAATAAATGACCTTTTAATTAATTTATGTATTCACATACTTGGTCATACCCACAGCTTTAGTATGAAAGTTTTATATTATCATATTCATGACAGAGGAAGATTGTCAGAGTTTATTCCCAAATCAGGTAGATTGTATAATCAAGCTAAAAAACTTCTAAACATCTAAAGAGTAAGGAAAGTATGTAAAAATAGGATGGAAAAAAAAAAATAAAAGTACATAGGAGACTAATGTTTGGGGTTTTTTATTAAATTGGCACAATTTAAATTGGTATAATATTAAACAGGCATAATATAGAAAACATACTAACAATTACGTTATTATAGAGATATTTTCTTCCTCTTGTGACATTGCTAGTAATACTGTGCCCAGGTTATATTTCTCAAACTCAGATTTAAACACCAGCTGTGTCTTTGTAGAAAAGAATTATAAACTACTTGAAGCAGAAAATATTTATTAAGTTTTACATTCATTTTTTCCTAGTCTTGACTCCTCATCGTCATTTTTCAGCATTATTATGATCCATTTTTACTCTACTGGTTCAATATTTTTCAAGCTATCTGTTCTTTTTCTCAATCTTTACTTCCTATCATATTTGTTTTCCTAGACCCATCTAGAATCCAAAAAAATGTAACGCTCAAACTGATTTAGTATGGCATGGGTCAGAATTGCAGCAGGGTTTGGCCTGGGAATTAGAAGCTGATCCATGTATGTGTACCATCAAAAGCTGTTGAAGCATCCTTGACTACACAGAGCACGCTTGTGTAATGCCCGCTGAAAACTTGGGAGCTTAACTTCTTCTGCTCTTATCCAAACTATTCACTACAGTACAGATAGGTGACACCACTGTATCAAGAAGTAATGTAGTTAAGTGTAATGGAGTGGAAATTCACTCCAGCAGGTTTAAGCCAAGGTGTCAGATTGTCTGAAGATGTGTTTCAGGACTGAGCTCTGTTAAGTGTTTATCTAGTGACAATGTTGCTAAGGATACAGCCATCCTCTCTGCTTACTGCCTCAGTCACTAAATGCTTGTCTTTTCCTTTCATAAGGTTTCTAGGGCAGCTTTTGAGTGCTTATCAAAACCTAAATGTGAGTGGTCATAATCAAGGTACATTATTTGTGTATATTACTTCTATGAAACATTTAGTCCTCAGATCAGGAAGTAAAGTACAACTGATTTTTAGAATCTGATTTAATAAAACAGCTACTTTATTTTCTTTTGTCTTTCATTACACACATTAAATCAATATTTCATCTTGGTTTGTGTTCTTCCTTGGGATATCTTTTGTGGTTGACTGAACTACACTGTCACCTAACCGAGTTAGCAATGTGTTGAGGTTAGAGTTGCAATACGCACTAAAAATTGGTTTGCATCCCCAATTTAATCTCATAAAAAAATCCCATTTCACACTAAATTGAATGATACATAAACAGAAAACACCTTTTCATTTCTCTTGTATGAGCTGATGTAGGATGTGACTGTCCATTACAGTCTATTTAGAATGAGATAATCCAGCCCGCACACACAGTTCAAGATGATCTGCAGCATGGACTGTAAATTTATAAATGACAGTTCTGTGAATTAGACTTGAAAGAAAATGTCGAGCAGAGGGTTTTAGAACTTGCATGCAAAACTCAGGACAATTTGTACAGGAAAGAGCTTGGCTGCTTATGTTATACTGCATAAACCCCAGGGATGTCTAGGACTAAAATGAATGAAAATACTCCTCTCATTTTTTCACTTTTCAACCTTTATTTTGGTCCCCAGTGATTTATTGCTGCTCCACATGGAGCACAGTATCCATCTATTTCTAGTAAACAGAACTTTTCTAGACAAGAATATTTTAGGAAACTGGTGTAAAGCAGCTGTTGGGGAAATACCGTTACAAAACTCAGAGCTAACTTTGAAATAGGCACGTGTGATTTTTTCTGTCTGGAAGATGACTTCCAAATATTCTTTCTATCCCATAGTTAAACTACTGGCACAACATTTTAACTAGAGCCTTGATAATGTAAAAACACTTAAGATCACTTGTCTTGTGCATAAATGCATGTAGGACTGTTCTGACTCATTAGACATCATAGTTTCAACATGCTTAGCAACATACATTACCAACGTTAGTCTCATAAAAAATCCCATTTCATACAAAACTGTGTTTACAGTCCTGAGACATTTTGCCACTGGATTTCATGGGATTGAGTATTGAGACTGGATTCCATCTTAGTTTTTAAAAAGGAATGTACTCTATAAGGCCTAAATCTTTCTGTTGCATATGTCCAAGTCTAGTATTTTGTGTTGTATTCAGTCCAACCTTTCTCTGTTAAAGTACCATCAGTTTTCCTAGACTTGGTCTTCATCATTATATATTGTTAAGGCTTCGGTTTTCTCAATTTATTCTATTGAAAGCCCCGATGTTTGTTTGGACAGAGACTTGGGGCTCCTTGGCCCAATTTCTTCTCCTCCAATTTGTTGTCTGGCCTGCATCTAGCCTTACATCTAGCCTGCTTCTAGCTTGCAACAGCATTTATTCCCTGTTCCAGATATTTTCCTAGTCAGAACTAGTTTCTCACCAGAGTGCATCACACAACAGCAGTGCCTTCTCTTCAGGCACTAGTCTCCCTCTCCACAGATTTCTAGGAATTCTGTCTTTTGCTTTCTTCCTCAAAATTGTCTGCTCTCCACTTCTGCCCACTCTATTTCTCCTCCTTCACTCCATGATTGCATGATCATAAAACATCTTTAATGTCTTCACCCTACAGGCTATTTATACAAAGCAGCTTCTTATGGAAAGAGGGAGGAACTGAGAGTATAAACTAAGCATACCATCCTCATTGCTATTTCTTAAAGTCATACTTAGTCAAAATAAAACAATGTTATTCAACAACTGAAAAGATATTTTTGTTTTTTTCAGGACTGGAGAATACATACTACAGCTAGACACTGTGATGACTTTGGAAACTCAATTTTTTTCATGTCTTTGCAATTGGATGAATGAGAAAAAAGAAAAAAAAAAAAGACAAAAAAAAAAAAAGCTCCAATAAATGTTTTCAAGTACAATACGATCCCTCTGCTCAAAGGTCTTTGTGAGGTAAACTTAATGTATTCGACACCTAAAAACTGAGTCTACTCTTTTTATATGCAGTGCTACTAGATAGGAGGATGTAGGTATTTTTCTGTCAAAAAAAAAAAAAAAATCACACTGGATTTATTTTACTGTAGCTCTATAAACCTAGACTGAAGTTTGGCTTTCATTAAAATTTTAGTTTATACTTTATAAAACTCAAAGAAGATGTAACTACTTACAAAAATACTGTGATTTGTAAAAATAAATTCTGAATTTTATCCTTTCATTTTGAAAATTTAGAGAACAAACAAAAAGTATTTCTCAGGATTCTCAGTATTTCTCAGCTTTGTTATTGGGAAGCATTTCCTCAAGTGTCTGTTTCTGAAATTGAACTGAAGGAATGGTCAAGTTACAGGCACATAAAAATGCTGTTTAAAGATATAAACCTTTCAATAGGCTTATGCAGTTTGCTCCCTTTGTCAGCATTTAGACTTTGATTTACAAATATAATACCCTTCACTCAAAGAAAGCTGGCATAAAAGATCTTCTGTGTATACTTAATCTGCTTACTGTTATCAGACATGTGAGTGTATCAGCAGTAAACACATCTACTTTAAATATTCCTTGAAGAAAAATCCTCTGGTGCCATTTCATAAAAAAGACTCTTCACTTTTTTCTCTGATGATCTTTTTTTTTTGTCATATCACTACTGAGAGTCGAAGCTATGAATTTCACAACAACAATCCAAGCACAATACTTTAACTGGAGAACAATCTACCATATCAGCCAAAGTTCTGCTTCAAAAGGAAAACAGTTTTAAACAAACAGGAGTATCATTTCAGAATTATAAATTCTTATCAGCTGTTTTCTGGTATCTTTCCTTTAAAAGAAGGAATTCTAAAGGATTCTTATCATGTCTGGTGTGTTTGAAAGCCTAAGATCTCATCACCTTCTAAAAATAGTCTGGTCTACTAGAGCAACTTCTGTGAAGGCTATGAGCTACACTGCTCTTTGGTGGTTGGATTTTTTTTTTTGTTTTGGCTTGTGGTTTTTTTTTGGTTGGTTGGTTGTGGGTTGGTTTTGTTTTGTTTTTCCCCTTTTTGTTGTTGTTGTTGCTGTTTTAAATGAGAAGTATATTTTGTTAGAATGAGATCATAGGGGATTTACATTGCATTATTAATTTAAATTTTTAAGTGTACTAGAGGGAGGCCACACTCACTAATTAAATTTTCACTGGATATTCTTAAGCTGTTTAAGTAGCCTATCTTAATATCCATTTGAGCACATATCAGCTTATTTCTTGATTGCTTCGTATTTTCATACAGACACTTTCTCTTCCTTGTTCAAAAATGCATAAGGTCTGTAGACTAAGAAAAGTGAAACTGTTATGTACTGCCATGGAGATGTACATCTGGATTTTATGCATAGGGAGGAGGGGGGAAATTAATAACTAGCAAGAATTTATAATTCTCCACAGTTTCAGCTTCACATAAGTTCCAACAGCTTCATATAAGCTTCACGTAAGCTGCTATCAAACAGCAATTTGGATCAAGAATTTCTGAGGACATGTTGGAAAAATGGTTCTTTCCAATTCCAGTTCACAAATTCAAAAAGCATGGTACGCCATTTAAAACATTTTAAACCTTAAGAGAAGCTTGTACTTACAAACCTAAATTTGGATGTTTTTTTCCAGATCCATCATTTGGTGAATAAGAAAATACCTTGGCTTTCTCCAAATAGTTTAAATATCTTAAAACGGATACCCTTCAGACCAGCAGTTCATCTTGTTCCATGCTTTCATTTAAGATGCTTGTTCTTTCCTAGCTGTTACATTCTCCCTTGTGTTGATCCAGTTTTCATAAAGTGTTTCAACCTTGAATTCACCTTATCTCCACTAAAATATTCACATCTACATTTCCCTCCCCAGAAATTCTCATTCTTTTCCTTCAATACAAAAATCTGCCAATTACAAGAAAAGTCTTTTATTTTATAACAAAATACTGCTTCAGTTGTGCTGTTAAAAAGCTTTTGGAGAAAGAGAAGCATAGCCCCAACGGGAAAAAGAAGGAACTGAATCAGTAACTCAGACGACATATTATTATATAAAATAAACAAGCTTACCATGAATTATATAGTTCTGTACATTCAGAACACCTCAGCAGAACTCTAGTCTCATAATTCAAAATTGGCCATTATACAAAATATGTGTAGATGGAAGAATCAGAAAACAATATAATGCTTTTTTTTCATTATTTGTCTTACTAATGTGAAATTCACCACAATAAAACAGTAAGCCTCTTCATTCTTTATCTAATCCACAGAAGAAAACCTATAGGGTTTTCTGTTTGTTTGTTTGTTTGTTTGTTTTATGTAGCTATGCAATGATTTTGCTTTGAAGATGTTCAGTTATGTGAATGATACCCACAGATTTCAGAAACCGCAAAAATAAATGTGAATTTAATGTTTCTTAAAAGAAGTCTATGTACTTAGTGAGACATGATAACTTGAATGGAGTAAGTTTGAACTGTAAGCCTATTACTCAGCTTCCCAGTGTGTATATTTCAAATAGGAGAATCATCTCAAAGGATTGTCGATGCTCTTTGCTATCTAGGGAAGGGTTGGATTTTTTATTATTATTATTTTTTTTTTGCCTGAGAGAATGGGTAGAGGAATTTGCTATAGCTAAAGCAGAATACTCCTGACACAAGGCTCACCATAGTTAATGGACTCCTATCAACTACAATATGTTTTTTGATTTATTCTCAACTGCACAAAAAAAGAGGTGCTGGCACCTACCTCAGCAATTTTCTTCATAGACAGAATGATCAATACAAGAAATTCACCTTTTTAAAACTTTTTGTTCCAGTGTGATAACATTCTTTAAACTTTCCTTTCCTGGAGGGTAACTTTTTTTATTGCTGTTTGTGCAATTAACTAAACATGCCCATTTTATCAGAATCCAGACTGTCATTCTTTGATATAACTCCCTGTACTAAATATCTATTTATCAGTTTGGTAAAGTATAAGGGGTTTTTGTTGTAAAAAGTCACTGAGTCCACTGGAAACCCAAAGCTGATAGGATACACACACTTCTGTACTGTCGTTCATATGCAGCAGGATCTGTTACTTACTGCTCTTTGCCTAACTGGGCACTATTAAATATCACGTGGGGTCATTTGTTAGATGCTGCTTTCAGATCTGGTTAATGGGGACTTGGTCTCCATTATTCACCTTTAATCAGCTTTTTCCCATCCCACAGATATCTGTTGCTAAATCTCCAGACAGGAACTACCACTTGGCAAATGGTAGACAGTTTCTGAATTTAAGCAGATTTAGCAGGGCATTCAGTGAACATTTATAGGGCTTAAGCTAATTGGAAATAAGATTTACAATGCTTCTTTTAACTGATGCCATGCTATACTTGGAAAAGAGAATTACTGGTATTTCTTAAAATAGTAATCTCATTTACTCATGAATATAACTTGAGCATAGACAGAATCAGTGCCGATTTAAGGCAACACACTAGATAGAGTTTCTACTTCATATTGTGTGATGAATTGGAAGATCATTATTCCTAGGTATATCAGATACAGGCATAAACAGCAAAGTCATAATTCACATGAGCTTACATAGATAGAGCAATAAGGATCAAATGACAGTTCTTGTAACAGAAAGTCCATAGTCTTTGAACAAAAAGTACTGATTCTTAAAGTTGCTCATTACTAAGGAAAATTTTAATGTCTTAAAAATGCTTTTAATGTCTTAAAAATAGGGCTTATTTCAGCTACCAGTAACCACTTGGCAATAATAAAAACATTGTCTATGATTATTTGGTAAGAATAGAAAATGAAAGATAAATATTCATAGCAAATGAATTGCCAACTCTCCAATCATTTATTTTATGCTCTGTCTTATGGACATTTCTGTAAACCTCTGCATCATTTGGTAGGCTGGAGAGAACAATTCTTTATGCAAGCGTAAAGCCCTTCTTTCCTGGGAACCAAAATGGAATTTCATCCTGCTTATTATTCCAGTTCCTTAATAATTTAAAACAAATCTCAATATCTGCGTGTTCAAGTTTAAGCAGGTGCATAATGTCACTGTTTTATTCCAGCTTTCCAGCTGCTTTGTTGAGTTTTCTTTTTCTCTCTCTTTTTCTCTCTCTCTCTTTTTTTTTTTTTTTTGAGAGACATGTTTGAGTATTTCTTAGGTACTCCTTACTCTTCTCTTCTCACATAATCCTCACTAGGCTGTATGTGGCTTAGTGTGCTAAACAATTTCTTTCTAATATTTTTTGAGCTGATGTAAGTAAACAAATAAGGCTAGCTCTATTTACTGCATGAAATGTTTTTATGAAAATCTTTTAGGAACACTGGTGAGGATGGTTTTCTATATCAAAAGAGACAAAATGTGTTGGTTTTTTTATTTTGTTTTGTTTTTTAAAGTTCTGCTAAAAACACAAACTAGCATGAAAATCAGTTAAAACTTATACCTGGATTTTTTCATTCTGGTGATGATAAAGGACCAATGTTGTTTCCAATTGAAGATTCATGACTGTGAATATTTATAACCAGGCATGACTTTACTGCAAAAAATAAAAAAAATGTCATCTGCAAACAGCTACTATCGATTAGTCTTACAGTCTTATCAGGGCTGATATGAATCAGCCTGTATCAGTTATGATGCTACTATTGCTTAAGATCCCTGATCATTTTAACTTCTTTATATCAGGAATGGAATTGGAATATGAACAGGTGAGAGAAGGAAACATTCCTCCATTTGCTTCAAGTGTAATTCAAAAAGCATTTGGAAGATGAGACTATTGTTCCTTCTCTTACTTTCACACATCCTATCCCTTCCTGCCCTCAACATGTCATTTTTGATTCCATTTAATAAGTCAGCTTGGCCAAGTAATACATCCTTTACGCTGTTCTCACAAGATCCATGAAGCATTCAAAAGCAGTGCCCTAAGCATCCTGATGTTCATGTAACAGGTCTCAGAGTAGCTAATGAGACTCTGTACTGAGCTAATGTCATCCAATAGTGAGGTTCCATGTGAGAATAAGCAAAAGAGGCTACTGTATTTCCTGGATGTTTTTTCTCTCACTTTTTATATGTATTTGTGTCTTCCTTGACCCAGAAAGAAGTGGTTCAGACTTTGAAAGCAGTATCAGCTTAAGACCAGTTCAAATAAGTAATAACAATTAACAGCATTTAAAAGACTGTCAAGAAGCTTTTTATTTGCCTTAGGAAAACATTGTACAACAAAGGAAAAGGAAGAATATGGTTAAAATGACAGCATTATTTCATGCTTGAACTTGAAAGCCTTTGTCACATATCACTTTAAAACCAAAAATTGCAGAATTATTTTTTAAAGAATAATAGTTGTACAAAGTTACATGTGGGTGATTATAAGGATCACAGTGAATACTGCAGCAGTGAATAAGAATTGTTTCTTAATACCTCGTTTTTATTAGATGGTAGACAGACCTTTCCAAAACAGCAGCAGATGTATTTAAGTGACCTGATTTCAAAACTAGGGAGCACCTAAAGTTTTTCCCCAATATGTGTTATTAAATGTACACTCTTGATGGCATGAGTTAAACACGGGGATGATGTTTCCTGGTAACAAAGAACTAACAGTTGCTATAACCTATTCTGTTCTTTCATATCCTTTTCCTGATTTTATGTCTGGAAAT
Source organism: Cygnus olor (assembly GCF_009769625.2). Classification (NCBI taxonomy): domain Eukaryota; kingdom Metazoa; phylum Chordata; class Aves; order Anseriformes; family Anatidae; genus Cygnus; species Cygnus olor. The sequence goes on along the minus strand of NC_049172.1, from coordinate 18,839,742 downwards.
GAGAATAGGTTGAATCGGTGATGGTGGAGGAGAACAGAAACGAAAAACTATGTGTTGGCTTGGCTGGAGAGGAAGTGTCGGACTGAAGGCTTACTCCCATGCCTTGCTCCCACCTCACTCTATATCTCATTTGCTTGTACTCTACGCATAAATGCAGGGTAGTGGGAAAACATGATTCCAATCAACATTATGGATTTCTGGAAGAGGAGTTTAGGCCCTCACGGGACTTTACAAGTACTAACCTGTAGAAGTAGCTAACTGTGAGAAATTATGAGATAAATAAAAATCTGCAACAAGTTCTTTTGCTCTGTGGCTCAATATATGGCTACCTGGCTTAAAAATGGAGAACTGTTGACTACACTGATGTGCTCTTTGATGTGCCAGAGAATTCTTGCCAGATAACAATCCTTACTATGGTATGTCCTGAAAGTAACTGAACACTCTCTTCAGCCTCTTAGATTTTATTTCCTACGAAAAGTCACTTAGTATATTTATTGATATGCATAATTGACTTATTAGCATAGGAAAATAAATAAATTTGGACCAACATATGGAACCTGAGAGAATGTAAAATAAAATATTGGTATGCTGCTAAATGGAGTATAATCTGGAGGAAAGTGAGGAATCAGAAGAATTTCAAGATAAAATGCAAATGGGAGGGGGAAGATCAAGAAAATGAATAAGATTCCTAATTTTCTAACATTTTCATTGAGCCTACTGTGAAAGTTTTCCTTTATGACCCTGAAACACTTAAATTAAACAGAAGCACTATTGACATGGAATAGTCCTTATTTTGAACCTCTGAAAGCCTGAGTACATCAACTGTGAGGACAGGAGATGATATCATGTGCCTGACTAGGTGATAATTGTGATATTGCAACTGCAATTTAGCATATTTAAGACTACAGCATTGTATTACTTACCTCTAAAAATCAGAGAAAGGTTCTTGAGACAATTTACAAAACTTTCTTTGTTAAAGAAATAAGATACTTTTTTTTTTTTTTTCTTATAAACAAGGTAATGGTTATTCCTTTAGTTCTCTGGATATGAAAGGAAATAAGCATGTTTCTCTCTTATCAGATGATACTTGACTGTCATTTTATGGCATATAGTAGTATTTGATTCTGCCAGTTGAAAGACAGCTTGGTAGCACACCCTCCAGACTAAAATATAAAAGAGGCTTTTCTCAGACAAGAGGGGGTTTATTACTTGAACAATACAGAAGAGAAACAAGATAAAATAACAAAATTGAAAATTCAATATAAAATAATGCTTCTGCTGTAACAATCAAGGCATACAACAGATGTGTCATTGTGGCCAGATAGAAAATAATATTGTTTTTCTACAGATATAAACCACCTTTTCCATTAGAAATGATGTCTTGTTATGACTGGCTTTGGTAGCTTAGTACATTTGACACAAGTGAGAACACCCATGATGCACTACCAAGTTTAGAATTCTGTCTTATGACAGACAGATAACGTTCCGGAAAAAAAGAGCATAATGAGATAACAAGCAGGCACTTAAGCAGATGGTTTATCTGAACAAAGTGGTTCAGAAACCTAAAAGAATGCAGGTTTGCTTCTGCTCCTCAGTTCTTCTTTAGTATTTCATTTCTTTGGGGAAATAGCTTTGAGGAATCATCGTAAGATTATCCATAAAATAAGAAGTGGTTAAAAAGTCTTTTACTCTCAGATGGAAAGTGAGTCCCAAGCCTTCTGATATGTTCGGCACCTGTTGCAGCTGATGTGCTACCAGACAGGGATCTGGCCAGATTTGGAGAGAGATACGTGAGAAGAGAGCTTCCTTTGGCAAGACGAGTTTCTCATTGCTGGAGGAAAAAATGTAGATCATGCTCATAACAGCCATTTCAGCTTAACTCAGCCAAGTGTCACTGTAGCACGAAAAACACAGGAAAGCATGAGCTGTTAACTGGCAGCATGCTACTCCATTACACCACTTTCCATTCAAACAAAGTTAGAGCTGCCACAATTAGAGTAGTGACAGAAAAAAAATGGAACCAGGGAAACAGAAGTAGACCTCTGAACTCCCCATGCCGTACATTACAGACTTTGTCAAGGACCTTGTGTGGGTTGTAGATGTGTGCCCGTAATGGTCAAATTCTGATTCAGATGGTCAATTATTCTGCAATGGAAATGAAGTGTTACTCCTTACTTTCAGTCTTAATTTCTTAGTTTATGTGCTATACACTAAACTACTATACTTCCCTATATTTTACTGATTATTGAACTGATTTCTGCATGGATGGTAAGTTCAAGATCTTTTGTGGTGGAAATGTGAAAGTTATTGAATATTGGAACAGTTAAATCAGTAGCACAACTAGATCCTTGCTCAGCTTCAATTACCCTGATAACTATGATTCAGACCCTGAGAAGAAAAGTTTTCAGTTCTTCTATATGGCTTGATTGGTACGTGGATTTAATCAAGTTGTCAACCTGCAATATGTCATTGGGGTGGGTGGTTGTTGTAACTGGCTAATATTCAGTAACTAGCAGTACAGATGAGTAAGCCAATTGCTTCACTTCTAGCTAGCATAGTTGCTACAACTAAGTAGTATGTTTAAGGATTAAGTAACTTCTTGCGATTCAGATGCTTCAATGTGATGCCGGCATTAGAGCCACTCTCTAAATCACAAATCATCCTCTTGTATAGTTCTGCTTCTAATAAAAGAATGTGCAGATATTAAGAGCTGGACCAAAGTTATAAGGAAAATACTCGTGTAAATACTCTTACTCCAAGAAAGCCCCACCAAGTAAAGTAGTGAGAGTCCAATTAAACTCATGATTCTTTAGGAAAATATAAGTCTGTTAATTTCATGGCAGCACTAATAATCTCATAAACAAGAATTAGATCATGTTGTATGAATTCAACTCTTCAAAATCTATGCAATCTGCAGGGGCACCAGATTCACCTGCCAATATTCAAATACAAGCTTAAAAATACACATTTTTGAATAAAAAATAAGGCAGTATTTCAGAAGTTTCCTATCAGACTAAGGAACAATCAATCTTAATAGCCCAAGCTTTTATTATACTGGAAGTAATTACTCAGTATTTTCTCCTCCCTCACTTACAGCTTCTCGATGTAATTATTGAAATTCACACCCCATGAGGAAAAAAAAAAAAAAAAAAAAAAAGCAGTAATCTTCTGGAATAGAAGACTGGAAACTAAGAGAGTTCAGATGGTCTTATAGTTAAAAAATTGGCTAAGAGTCAGATAATGACTGTTTAGGATCCGACACAAACTTCCTGTGTGATTTTTCTGAAAGCTGTTTCAAGCCAAACTGTGATACATTGCCTAATAATAGTGAGCTAGAGCATGCTTCCACCTGATTTGGTTACAACTACTTGTGGAGCAAAGCATCATACCTCTTTGTGAAAGCAGCAGAAATCTGACTTTCAATCTCCTCTCCCCCAGCTTTAGTTCAACAGAATGGCAATTCAAATACTAATTTGCCTCAACAAAATGTTCTTCTATTTATTGCCTCACTTATCCTGTTCAGATATTTCAGTGGTGGTGTTAATGGTCTTGGTCCAGAAAAGTATATAAACATGTTTCTGTCCTTAAACAAACACTACTATTAAACTTTATGGCTTACTGAAGTACAAAACCATTAAATTGTGGACAAGCCTATGTGAAATCTGATTGCTATACTTAGCACCTCTGAACTGTGGAGCTCTGGAAATACCTACAGCAGTGCTAGAAGAGCAACAGTCTCGGCCTCACTTCTAGTGGAAATACTTCCAATATAAGATCATTTAGACTTGATGACCGATGAAGATTCCCCCTCAACTATTTTACATGGTACAGAAAGTCTTACCTAAGTCTCTAAATATGAAGATGTGTATGCTGCTTAAGGACTACCATCTGCGTTTTAATGACATCACCTTGTTTTACAACTGTGTCTACAGGCACTGATTATGAACTGCATATAGCAGTAATTATATACCCTACTGCAAAGTACCCCATATATTTTATTCATCGTTTTCTCACTGTTCAAAAAATACTACAGTTTGAGAATTCCAATGAATATCTTTTATAAACAAATATTTAAAATATTCTTTTGTTCTAAACAAGCATCAGATTTCTATCCACTTCCTAATGGTATTCAAAATCTGTATCTGAACCTTCATGTGTAACCTGATTATTATAATTTGCCCATTCCTTTGGCCAGCTTCTTAATTAACAGCTCTTATTTTTAAATAAAACTCCAATTAGACAAAACTAAAATGTGATAGGTAACCCAAAACAATTTAATAGGGAATATCTTGAATTTTGTACCTACAAACTTTCATCTTGCATGAAAGAGAATGAGTACTCTGAATAAGAAATGTGTCAGTTTTTCTAGAGTATATTATCGGCAGTACACATGGACTTATAGGGTTTTGATCTACAATAAAGTATTCTGCCAGTCAAAATATAATTCAGTACATAATTTATATGCTATAATCTGACATAGCCACAGGCAACTTCGTAACAGAGTTCAAAAACAATTTGCTTATTAAATTTGCTAATAATATTGCAGCAATATTTGATTAATTAGTCTCCCAAATTATTCGTGAGACAAGGAAAATCAGAAATAGAGACTGCTGATTATATAGAAAAAGCGTACATTCAAATTAGCTTCTAGTTAATTGTGCAGAAATATTATGTATCAACTAGTACTCAATATCATCGCGTCTCCACTTGGTTGGTAATTCAGAACTCATGGTTGCATTTTCTATCATTAGATTTGTATTGATTAGCTCACATCTGAAATCATCCTACTGTGCAAGAAACTTTCTCTACAGAAAGGTCAATTGGCTTTGAAGGTTCTTATTTGATACATGGATTCAAACTGTCTCTCCTAAGATTCCCTCTGTAAATCAGACATACCTTATTGCTTATTATTCTGACTTTTTATTTCCCATCTTCCCCCCCAAAACAAAACAAATAAAATAAAATAAAATAAAATAAAATAAAATAATCTGATGGAATATGCACATTGTAGGTCAGTGACCATCTGTAAGAGAGATATGAAAATTACTTTATCTAATGAAGCTGGAGAGTAACAACATAATTGTGAATTGACACTGCACTGTGATGATGTGTCACAACTTTGTCACAATATTTAGAGTACAAACATTCATTGAAGTTCCACCGTAAGGCAAAGAACACAATGCAGTATCAGGATGTGAATCCTGAAAGTACTAGCTTGCAATCCTAGCCATGACATTCCCATGAAAAGTAGTCTGTGGTTCACTGGAATACCTGCAGAACTTTAAAGTTCCCTGAGCTCCAAGTATACATGGGAAATGTATACCTCATAATAATGCAGATACCAAAATCCTATGAATAATACAGTAATGCTACCTAATGTTTCACACCTGAGTTTGGGTGGTTCTGCCCTGTTTCCCTCCCCTGGATTTTGAAACAACAAAAAACCAGACCATGTATTTCTTTCCTAATACCATGGTTAAAAACTGGCGTACAGGTTTTAGAATGCAAACATGCTAGTCTGAAAAAGAAGCAATCAAATAAACATTTGAGCTTTATACTTTATCAAGGGAGTTACCTTTGTTAGGGAACATGCATTTTGAAAAGGAGTCAGATTTTAGGCATTTATTTAAACACACATTCAAAAGATTTCCCCAGCAAAAATGATGAATTATCAGACTTCACTGTTTTTATGTTGGCAAACCCAAAGTGATTAGAACGTATACTAGTTATGCTGTTATATATATATAAAAAATAATATTAAAAAAAAACCAACACTGTGTGATACATTGGACACACTGCATTACATATTTTCCAAAGCCTCATTCAAACTTACAATACTATAAGTGCTGTCTAGTATTTAGCCATCCTCCCAGCTGCTACCTTGGACAAAACCCACAGGGGGGACCTGGGACAAACCTTAATTTTGTTTTAATTATGAATAACGGACAATTATTGCCCTGGGACAGTAAAGAACCATACTGATGATACAAGTTTTTTTTGTTTTTCTATGGTTTCTTTTTGCATTCTTACAATATTTTTTATATTTTCTATATTTATAATATTATGAGTAAAATATTACTCATAATATTGCTGACGGCTTTCTTAATGAATATGGATTTAAATGCAGTTAACCTGTTTCAATATACTATTTCAAAGTATTTCCTTCTTGTCTTTGTTCATGAACAAATTGGTTTCCAATTTCCTAATATTCTCTAATTGTTTCTGCCGATTTCATATAATTCCAAATATTTCCAGAAACAGGTCTAAAGCAGAAAATTTGCAGACAGGTTGCTAACCTGAATTTGCCCCAGATTTGATAGCTTGATAGGACTACATCAAATTCAATTTGCAGATGAGAGTATAGCTCAAAAAGAGGCAATAGCTGTTCTATCTGCCTAACAAAAGAAGTGCACATAGAGAAGGAGAATAAGGAAGATAATTCCCTAGAAATCCAGGTGTGTTACATGACTTGTCATTCTTTAGCTACTGTTGCAATGGAAGAGCTGGGAACTGAATCTGGGCTCTTCCTAGTTTCTGTTCAGTGACTTGATTAGGAAACTCTCTCTTGATTTACAGCATATGATCAAAGCAGCACTAATAAGGACTTTTTATTACTCCTCTTATTCCATTTGTAATCCAAAGCCTTCTCTGTCTCTCCTGCTATCAGTGATCCTATAAGCAAACATTTGCCTCTTCCTAAATCATTCTATTCACTATAAACCCATCACAAATTTCCAGGGTTTGGTCAGTTTCTTTCTGGATTGCGAGCTAGGCCCTCTGTGTTTGATAGTTATGTTCTCCAGCCATCTATATTCAGCTCTTTGTCCTATAAGTTTCTATTTCACTCTTCTAGGCACTGGTTTTTTTAGTCATTTTTGAGCCTTTAGATGTTTAAACAAATAATTATGAAGACCTGGATAGGTCTGGAAGCCAGATAAGGTTTTACATTTCAACAGTAAAATAGCCCGTATGAGTCCATTAAGTATTTAGAGACTAGGGTACAGATTCCGGTGCTCTAGACTGGTTTCAAGGAAACAAAACTGCATACAGTACTTTTTTGGCTCTAACATGGCTTCCACCTGTTTTGCTTACCTTGTTGCCAAACAATAAGCTTTGTGCATAGCAGGCATGTAAGACAAACATGCTATTTCTTTCTACATAGCAGTTCTCACAATTTTCTAGCATTTCACCCCACTACATCCTACATCCCACTAGGCCTGTCTGGAAATTGTATGCTTTGGCTTATATATCTTTAGGAGAAAGGGAGAGCAGTGAGTGAGTGGCTATCTGCAAACAGAGGTCCTACAGCCTCTCTGAAGAATCTTTCCCAGGAAAAGATTGGAAACTAAATTGATGTATAGGTGCATCTCACTTCTTTAACTAATAGTGTAGCTGTTGTTTTTCCTTTGGTCTTTCACAGTTTTTGTGCTCTCAGAATGTCTAGTGCTCTCACATTTAAAGTGCATGCTGACAAGGAGGTCCTGGCCAGGAAGTTTATTTAGGCTTGCCATGAAGATTGCTTAAAGCAAACACATCCTTTGACTGATTTGGTTACAACTGGGAGACAGACCTAACCACAGAAAGCAGCTGCTTTGATTACACTGCTGAATAAGAATCTCTTTTGAAATCTTGTGTAAATACAACCTCAGACAAAGAAAAGAAGTAACATGGTCCATTAACTTTAGGCCATCTGAATAAATGTGAGATCATAACTGATCAAAAGCATTTGCATCTGAAATTGAGAAAACAAAACATAGGTCTGTTGTGAAGACACCAAGCTGATGTGTATATTGCTTATTTCACTTGATCCTCTACAATTTAAAAAAATAATAATAATTTTTTTTTTAAAGCTTCAATCTTTCTGCAGTAAGTCAGAAGTGATGTTTCTGTTCTACACGCTTTTAACACATTTCTCCTGATGCTATCTTGGAAAATTACAGGCTGGTTTTAATGAATGCATGAATTTTGCTACTGCTTTTCACAGCAGAATTGGAAATGCATTTGTCTTGAAACGTTATTTCTGCAGCTAATTGGAAAAAAAAAAAAAAACATTTAAATGAAGATGTTAAATTCTGTCAAGAGAAAATAATGATAACTATTGGTAAAAATGTATAAATTTTTACTCTGTTGAGACATGATATAGATCTAACTTAGGCCATGTAAACTAGAAGCTGAAACTATTAAACTACAACCCAAAATCATGGAAACTGAGCTTCTTCTGACTGCTATTCAAGGTGCAACCATCATTTGGAAAGCAATCACTTTCGTATGTGTATTTTGCATGTTGAAATAAACAGTAAAATTTTCTGCAGCATCACAACCATTCCCCACACCGTAAGAAAAAAAAAAAAAGTATCCTCTTGACACCATTTCCATTTCACCTTTAAAAGTGGGAATGGATCTTTCCATTCTCCTAGTGGAAGATTTAATTTGAGCCTTAAATTCATGACTTCTGCTACCAGACATTCGTCAGAGGGATGTGAAAATTACGTTCTTCTAACGATCTCACAAAATGGAGACATAGGAACTGGGAGAAATGGTAAAGAAATACATAGCAATGTTAAGGTTAACTGACGAGCAAAAATAAAAGTAATTTTTGATAAGAGGGTCTCTCATTCATGAAAACCCTTTTTGAATCCACTGTTTCTGAAAGCATTTAATCAGTGGAAAGAATACCATTAGCTGTGTAAAAATACCCTAACTTTTCCTCAGCTTTTTAAAATAAATATTATTAAAGTCCTTGTTAAGTGGTTACATACCAAATCAATGCTGTCCCTATGTAATTTGATTCACAGAAAAAGGGAAAACATGTATTACAGTACAATCTTTCATCTTAATCGAACTTTCAAATACACCAACAAAATTTGAATGCCCAATTAGAAACCTAATTATGTCTAACATGCAATCACAGTTTTAAATAAGTGGCCAAAATCCCAGACTACCCTGATTTAATATTAAGATGCTATTGTCACTAAATGAAAGTGTTTATGGTTTTCAAATTCACTGATATTAGAACACAATTCACTAATAGAGCTTGTAAATGTGAAGATTGTGGTGAAAGCTTTTATAGAGGAAGTTCAAGAAATGAATGAAATGTGTGTATTTCTTTTTAAAGATTAATAGTTCGGTATCTCTCCAGGTGTTGTCAGTAGTATTCAAACTATTAGTTATAAATTATTGATTTTGTAAGGCAGTTATCCTATTTTAAACTAGATTTCAGAAGCCATCTGCACAATTTCCATTAATTTGCATAGAAGAGAATCAGATCTTGAAACTCTAATTTTGCATTGCTTTAGTGCACCACTGCTTAATATCACTATATCACAAACATCACTATATCACAAATATCACTATCACTCACAAACAAAAGAGGCAGTCCCTAGAATTTAAGTGTTTGGTGTCAAATTTAAAAGATTTCCTCTAAAAGATTCCTCTAAAAAGATTTCTTTAAAAAGTGGAAATTATTTCCTCTAAAAAAACATTTTCCTCTGAAGAAGCTAATTTCCTATGCTTGCATTGCTTTGGCAACATCCTAAAACAAATTTCTGGCCAAAGATAAAACTGGCAACCATTTGTTAAAATGTATTTCTAACAAAGAAATACAAAAGAGCTCCAGACTTCTAGGTGGATTTACCAGACCCTAATACTACTTAAATACATGAGTAACTTTACTTGGACAAGGTGGTCTCTACCTACCTTAACTTTACTTGGACAAGGTGGTCTTTACCTGTCTGTGCATTTTACTCAAGCCAAGAATTGGTTTGGAGGCTTTGGGCTTTGTTTTTTTGGGGGGTTGCTTTTTTTGGTTTGGTTTGGGCTGCATTGGTTTGGAGGTTTTTTGTTTGTTTGTTTGTTTGTTTGTTGTTTTTGCCAGATTCTAGTTGATAATTATAGGCTACTAATGAGTTAGCTAAAGAAACTATATAATTACCTTCTCCACCTGTCCTGTAATTAAACACTCAGGAGGCTCTTCGTCCACGTTCAATTTTTCCTTGATTATATAAATGTCTTTAATCATATACCCAAACTAAAGGCTTCTTAAAGAGGAAGTTTTTATTGTTAATGCTGGAGTCAGGATGATCTCTTTTGGCTATCTTGTGGATTATTTGAAAGGCAAAATTTAACCGATGGGAGGATACGTACATCACCTAAATATATGCTCTGTCAGGAGTGTTAAGCTGAACAGAAATCCAAGGAAAACAATAAATCAAATATCTCATCACTGGCAAAAGAAAAATATGTTGATGCTATTTGTTTATCTGAAAACATATCTTACGGGTATTAGAAACAAAATTGTTAGTAGTGTTGAACTTTTATTTTTCCTATGATGACTGAATAGCACCTATTCTTCATGAAACTTTGCATTACTGAAACAAATTGTGGAAGAATATCTATTGCTTTCAAGTTCTATTCATCTAGACACATGCAATGTTCCAAGAAGCCAAAGCATTACATAGGTTTCTGCAGCAGCTTTTAACTACCAGCATTTTGAGACAAGACCGCAAGTTCATATTTGTTTGTGGGCTTACTTTTTATGCTGTGGGCAAGAAAATGAAAGCTTTTGTGTTCTGGGTAAAGTTGACTCTCCCTTGAGAACAACTTTTAATGTGTTCTCCAAGTTTTAAACACAATTTCAACACTCAATATTTAAATGCTTTTGCCTTCTACTCTTTAGTGTTGAACTGCTCCTCAGTCTCCACCCCTCTTTCTAAAACTATATGGCATTTCAACTTAGAGGTCTGTAGTATTTTCAGTCAAAGGAACCCTGTTTTTCAGTGTAGGCCAACTTCATTTAAGGCAATCAGACTCATAAATTACTAAGCATGGTAAGTTATGTGGAGCATTTTTACTTTCATTGTATCAAAAGCAGTATGAAAGGCCTGAGGTGCTGAACATCCTATAAATAAGGGGCTCCCACCTGTCCTCCCTGCTCTCTCCCCCCTCCCCCCCCCCCCCCCCCCCCCCAGAAATCCAGAAATAGAGGTAAAAATAATTACGAAAGAAAGCAATTGTTTTTACCAAGCCTGTAAAACTTCTAAATGAAAAGTAAAGATCTATCTACACTATCTATGGATATTACTTTCTCTTGACAGAGAGACAGAGAGTAGGGGCTGATATCCCAAGGAAATCTTAGCACTGAATGCTATAGAAAATAATATACTCTTCTCTCAATTGCACTACAAGGACAGGATATAAGAAGGCAGGATGGAATAGGAATTTTGCTGTACACAAATGTGAACACATGATCATGTGATTGCCTGTATGTCATAAAATTGTGTGTTAATAACCTTTTCACCCATAATTTTCAAAGAAATGAGCCCAATTAATTTCCTCACCACCTTTCCAAACAGCATGTTTTTTTAGTCGCTTTGTTTGTGTTTTTTTTTTTCTTGATTGTTTTTAATGGAAATATATAACATTGATAAGTGTAAAATCTTTATTATGTGTTATTGTAGTTTTATTACTTAAACCTTTGGTAAAAAGTCCTTGTTCCCACAGTATTTTGCTGTCTGTTAATCATTTTGAGGAGAGAAATAATAAAGCTTCAGACAGAGAACATTTAAATTTTAATACAGCAGGAAAGAAAAAGAAAAAAAAATAAAGAGAAAAAAAATGAAAAAATCAGTACCTGTACTTGAAAGAAAGCCATTACATCATCATCCCTGGCTTCGCTGTACAAATAAATCAGGTCTGTGTTTTGGCAATTCTCAATACTGAATTATCAGCACACACACTGCACGATACTACTAAAGCTCCAAAACCAGAAGGACACTGATTCAGAAACAAAAGCAAAATTTTAAATGATGACCATAAATTACAGCATTACTCCGCACCCAGAGCCATTTCAGCTCAACAGCACCTGAACAAACCACAGACCCTGGCTTCCTGTGAATCTGTATTTCATATCATTCCACTTTCACAGTGCCGTTGAAAATTGCATTGTTTAATTTAGTCTTCTAAATCAATCCTTTTGGCTCATTATTACTCTTTCAACACTTGCTGGTCTTGGTCTTTTGCATGCTTAACTTACACATCATTGCTCTGTATATAGCCTTCACATTGTAAGCAGAGTTATGTTTGAAAGGTTATAGCGTTACCACACTGTTATGGGAAAACTGAAGTATACAAGTGTCATTTTAGAACTGGTCTGGCCATATAGAAAAATTCATCCCTTGAGATAACATGTAATATTTGAGGGATAGAATCTTACTGTTGATTAAGTACAGTAGGTATGTCTGTTCAGATAATAACTATATCTTCCACAAATAATGCTAACTGAAGAAATGGCTTTAAAGCTTTGTCTACTAACAAATCCCATGAAAGAATTGCTGAGAAGGCAATGGTGCTCTTAAAATAGGAGATTTGTCAACAGAAATATTGTGGCTGGAAGTAAAAATTGAAAACCACAAGGGAAAAACAGAAACAAGGAAATGTCTGCTGGCAAGTCTGTGATATACATATATGAATTCCAGAACTTTGGATCTGCTTACAATTACATGTCTACCCAGAAAAATATATTTTTGTAAATAGTTTTATAATATTAATACATTTATACCCTTTGACTTCTATGCAAATAATTTGTCAAAGCTAGGAATGAATACATGTATATAGACATATATATTCATACGTGGAAATATGCACCTGTCATTCTGTTTGGGCATTTTCTTTCCTGTTTACAATGTCCTGTTATCTTTGACACACTTTGACACACTATTTCAATGATTCAATGATTTGATTATTTGATGATTTGGCAATGCATATATCAGTCTGATTTCATACAAATCAATGACACCAATAATGGTTAATTCTACACATTTCCAGCTTGTACATATGTCATTCTGCTCACAAGTTTAACAGCATTTTTGCTCAAACAGGGTATCACTTAAAGATTCATTATCAGAAATCTACCATCATGCAGGATGCTATTTTCCCAGCTTTTCTGATAAATACCAATGGAACTATTTCAACATGTTGACATGTTAGGAATACATGTGGGAAGCCTGAGAAATAAAACTACAAGCAGGCCTCATTCATTTTCCACAAAAAAAAATCAATGGAAATATTTTCATTAGATTATGATCTAAGCCTAATGAAGACTTTTTTTCTCCCTTTATTCAGTGTCTCATGACATGAAAAAAAAAAACTAATTTGAAGCCTTATTCAGGTTTCAATTCAATTATATCAAATCCCAAATGGAATCCTGCAGTAAGTTACCCTAAAGCTTCTACAATTTTGTTTAACCTTTGCAAAAATCTTGAAGTTTCCAGCATTTAATATTTAATAATAATATTTAATTTACTTTCTATCTTGAAAATGTATAGAATACGGAGGAAGAACAATAATTACATAAGCCTTTGAAAGAGTTTTTAGATGTGACAAGCTATTAATATTTCCAGAAGTTGTGTTGAAGCATTCCCTTTTAAATTGGATCAAAAACTTTTCTAATGTCTACCTGTAGTCTACAAATGGTGTTTTGTTTTGTTTTGTTTTGTTTTGTTTTTAACCCTATACATCTCATGTTATCTGTTGTATTTCATAGTGGAGCTGATTTTTAAAAAAGCTCTTCTAAATGATTCTCTTGGTAAAATTGCTGCATCTAGTTGATGAAGTCTAGGAAAAAAAAAAAAAAAAAAGAAAAAAAAAAGAGGGAGATGTATATCTGTATAAAAGAAATTCAGAAGAACCGTAGGAGTTTCTTGAAAGGAGGAAACAGAGTCTTCATTGGAGTAATATGACAGAATAAGAATGAAACAAAGATATACGGATACCTGAATGTTAATATTACTTCTATGTGTATCTTTGTGGGTATGTGGGTTGGAGGGTCTGTGGATAAATAGGTTTATCTGCAGGATGTCTAAGGAAGCTTTGCCTGAAGTAGGAAATCTTACTGGTGTTCGAACTAGGCTAGTCTAGAACAAAAAAAAGGTATGTTTTATGTCTATATGACAGTGAGCTGTGCCTTTATGCATTATTCCTAGTGAATGCTGGAAAAAAATCCAAAATTTACCTGCACAACGAGGTAGATTTTGTTACACCGAAAAGGTCTTGTGGGCAAAAATTTATATCTTGAACAAAATATTGAAACATCAAAATAATTTTTCAGTCAGAAATACTCTGCAGCTCTATTAAACTCTTTAATATACAATATTTCTCCAATCTAAAATTAATTAACTTTTTTTTTTTTTGGTCAAGGAAAGCATTTGTTTTCAGGATGATTAAAATTTTAAAGATTTCACACAACAATTTCTTCAATTGTTAAAGAACTCCTTGCAATTTGAAAGCAGAGAATAAATTTCTACTGTCATTTTGGAGGCAGATTGCCCCTGGCTTTTCAACATGATCTGTGAGAATGCCTGGGTTGTGCAACGTACTCTGGACAGTTGAGAGAGGGGTACATGATGATACTAAGTGAGAAGAGAATTCCCAAAAGTCACCCAGGGATTACTGCAGGAAGACCTTACAACACTGACTGACTGGATAACCAAATGTCAGATGAAACACAATATACATAAACATAAGGTAATACAGATATAATTGGATTATAATAAGTAATTCTATGACAACATTAGACAGAAGCAGCTGATAAAAGAGATAGAAAGCAAGATAGTGTTAGGAAAGGAAAACTAACAGCAGTGCATTCACACCTTGAATATTGTGTGCTTGTTCAAAAATAAAACAGCAAGAATAGCAAGGATGATTCCTTGTAGGGAAAGAACTCCATGCAAAGAGCAACTGAAAGTCAGCCCTTTTCCGTCTTGGAAAGGCACAACCAAGAGAAAGGATGTGAATATTGTTAATTTGAAGTGAAACAAGTAATGACGTATTTAGTTTTCATTCAACTCAGAAACTTCAAAACTACCCCGCTAAACCTGCTTTAGTGCAAAATGTTTATCGAATGTAGTTCATGAAGAAGCATGTAAATTTATATTTATATGAGCTGAAATATCCATTAGCTGTCTAATTGCATTCATTGCAAAAGTCAGAGTTCCTAGTATAAACTTGTGGAATATGGGGAAAAAAAAAAAAAAAAAGAAAAAAGCAGCACAATATAATTCTCTACTTATGAAGTCTCTGATTGAAAAAACAAGCCTTTTAAAGCCAGGTAAGGTAGAAAATATCATTAGTGGTGTAGTTTTATTTTAACTGGTCCATCTCCCTGATGATACATCATTACATTTCCACATAAAATGAGGAATGCAGGACGAGACAAAGTGTAGGAGAAGAAACATTCAGATACAAGCATTGATATTGCTTATTGTGAAAGGCAAAGTGTCTTACGGTAGTCATAATAAACTTGATATTTTAGCAGGTTCTTCAAGACTACATTGGTACTTTAAAGATGCAGAAGAGTTCCTACATTAATTCGCCCTTTACTGGGAATGTATATGCTGCCATGACCTTTACATTGAAAAAAAAAATATATATATATATATATATATATATATCTGTATGTACTGGCTAATAAAAGGACTTATTGCCATAATGTTTAGAGTAGATTGACAACACAGGGCTATGACAAAGCATTTGATGACTGAATTTGGTCTGTCTTAAGACACCTTTCCCTTTATTGGTCTCTCTCTTAGACAAATGCAGGATACGCAGGAAAAATATCAAGCTTATGAGACAAGATATGACAAAATTGTTTAAATTATTCATAGAATCATAGAATATCCCGAGTTGGAAGGGACCCATAAGGATCATCAAGTCCAACTCCTGGCACTGCACAGGTCTGCCCAGAAGTTTAGACCATGTGACTAAGTGCACAGTCCAATCTCTTCTTAAATTCAGACAGGCTTGGTGCAGTGACTACTTCACTGGGGAGCCTGTTCCAGAGTGCAACCACCCTTTCGGTGAAGAACCTCTTCCTGATGTCTAGCCTAATTTTCCCATGCCTCAGCTTGACACTGTTCCCACGGGTCCTGTCACTGGTGATAACGGAGAATAGGTCACCTGCCTCTCCACTCCCCCTCACGAGGAAGTTGTAGACTGCGATGAGGTCCCCCCTCAGCCTCCTCTTCTCCAGGCTGAACAGGCCAAGTGACCTCAGCCGCTCCTCATATGTCTTCCCCTCTAGGCCCTTCACCATCTTCGTCGCCCTCCTCTGGACACTCTCCAACAGTTTAATGTCCTTTTTGTACTGTGGTGCCCAGAACTGCACACAGTACTCGAGGTGAGGCCGCACCAGTGCAGAGTAGAGCGGGAAAATCACTTCCCTCAACCGACTAGCAATGCCGTGCTTGATGCATCCCAGGATACGGTTGGCTCTCCTGGCTGCCAGGGCACACTACCGGCTCATATTCAACTTGCTGTCAACCACAACCCCCAGATCCCTCTCTGCGGGGCTGCTCTCCAGCGTCTCATCACCCAGTCTGTATGTATAGCCAAGGTTGCCCCGTCCCAGGTGCAGGACCTGGCACTTGCTTTTGTTAAACTTCATGTGGTTGGTGACTGCCCAGCTCTCCAATCTGTCCAGATCTCTCTGCAAGGCCTTTCCACCCTCATCCGAGTCCACAACTCCTCCAAGCTTGGTGTCGTCGGCAAACTTGCTCAAAACACCTTCTAGTCCTACATCCAAATCATTTATAAAAGCATTGAAGAGGACTGGCCCTAAAATGGAGCCTTGACGGACCCCACTAGTGACCACCTGCCAGCCAGATGTGGCCCCATTTACCACAAACCTTTGAGCCCTGCCCGTCAGCCAATTGCTCACCCATCGCCTGATGTTTTTGTTTAGCTGTATGCTGGACATTTTGTCCAGTAGGATCCCATGGGAAACTGTGTCAAAAGCTTTGCTGAAGTCCAAAAAGATCACATCAGCTGGTTTCCCTTGATCGACTAGATGGGTGATCTTATCATAAAAAGAAATCAAATTTGTTAGGCAGGACCCACCCCTCATGAACCGATGTTGGCTGGGACCAATGAGTGCATTGTCCCCCAGGTGCGCTTCAATAACTTCAAGGATCATCCTCTCCATAATTTTACCAGGCACTGACGTGAGACTGACAGGCCTGTAATTGCTAGTGTCTTCTTTCTTACCCATCTTGAAAATTGGCACAACATTTGCCAGCTTCCAGTCCAATGGGACCTCTCCAGATTCCCAAGATCATTGAAAAATAGTTGAGAGAGGTCCCGCGATGACGTCAGCCAGCTCTTTAAGCACCCTGGGATGAATCCCGTCCGGACCCATGGACTTGTATGGCTCCAGGTGGAGCAGCAATTCCCACACACGTTCAGGGTTGGTTGGGAGTTTGTCATTCCCACCGTCATGGTCCTCCAGCTCAGGGCACCCTGGGTCCCGAAGCCCATCATCAGTGTTGAAGACAGAGGCGAAGAAGGCATTAAACATCTTTGCTTTGCCTATGTCATTGTCTGTGAGGAGACCGTCTCCATCTAGTAGCGGACCTATGTTTTCTTTGGTTCTCCTTTTTCTGTTCACATACCTAAAAAAACCTTTTTTATTGTCTCCCACAGACACGGCCAGCTTCAACTCTAGTTGGGCTTTGGCCACACGAATTTTCTCCCTACAAACACGAACAGCATCCCTGTATTCCTTCCTCATCGCCTGACCCTCCTTCCAGCAGCCATACACTTTCTTTTTTCACCTAAGCTCCAGTAGAAGTTCCCTGGTCAGCCAGGCCGGCCTTCTGCCCCACTTGCCTGACTTCCGATATTTTGGAATTGCCTGATCTTGTGCTTTTAGGAGACAGTGCTTAAAGATTGACCAGTACTGATGGACGCCAATGCCTTCAAAAGCAGTTTCCCAGAGGACCTTGCTGACTAGTTCCCTGAGCAGCCTGAAGTCTGCTTTCCCCATATCCAGGGCTGAAGTTTTGGTGACAGTTTTCCTTCTGTCACCATAAATTCTAAACTCAACCACTTCATGGTCACTATGACTGAGACGGCCGCCAATTGCCACATCTCCCACAAGACCCTCTCTGTTCTCCAGCAACAGATCTAGGAAGACACCTTTCCTAGTTGGCTCTCTTGGCACCTGCACCAAGAAATTATCATCTAGGTGCTTTATGAACCTCCTGGACTTGCTCGTGTCAGCCGTGTGGTGATCCCAGTTGACGTCTGGCAAGTTGAAGTCCCCCATTAGGACAAGGGCAGTAGATCTCGAGACATCTCTTAGTTCTGCAAAGAATAATTCATCGGTGTTGTCGTCCTGGCCAAGTGGTCTGTAATAGACTCCCACAATGACATCCCCTTTATTTGTTCGTCCCTTAATCATTACCCAGAGGCTCTGAACTTTGCCATCGCCAACTTGAAGTTCCACACAGTCCAGCCCATGCTTCACATACATAGCCACCCCGCCACCTCGCCTACCCTGCCTGTCCCTCTTGAAGAGCCTGTAACCATCTATTGCAACACACCAGCCACAGGACTCATCCCAACAGGTTTCGCTTATGCCGATGATGTCATAGCTGTGGGACTGGGCCAAGACTTCTAGCTCATCCATTTTATTCCTCATACTGCATGCGTTTGTGTAGAAGCACTTCAAATGCGCCTCCCTACACGCAGCACCTTGTGTAGCCAACCGAAGGGCCTCACTAGCACACAGTCCCTCTGATTCTAGCACACCATCCCTTAGCTCATCACCGGCGTGCCTGGTTTTATCCCCTTCCCCTTTTTAATCTAGTTTAAAGCCCTATCTATCAGCCCTGCCAACTCCTGAGCAAAAATCCTCACCCTCTCTGAGACAGGCGCATCCCATCTGGTGCCAGCAGGCCCGGTGTCGCACAGACCTTCCCGTGATTGAAAAACCCAAAATTCTGCCGGTTGCACCAGTCCCGAAGCCACGTGTTAATGTGATGAGTCTGTTTGCCAGCATCGATCCCCCCTATCGGAAGGACAGAGGCAAACACAACCTGTGCCCCTGATCCTCTAAGTAGTCGCCCCAAAGCCCTAAAGTCCCTTTTGATCACTCTTGGACTTCTTGTTGCTACCTCGTCATTACCAACCTGAAAGACCAGTAGCGGGTAGCAGTCGGTGGGCCATACCAGGCGCTTGACTTTCTTAGCAAAGTCTCTCACCCGAGCCCCAGGGAGGCAACAGACTTCCCTGCGGGTTGGGTCCAGTCAGCATATTGGGCCCTCTGTCCCTTTCAAAAGGGAGTCCCCCATGACAATAACCCTTCTTTCTTTTTTGACAGTTGATGTAGCAATGCAGGGGATAAGTTGTCTTGCCTTAGGCATCCTCTCCAACTGGGACGGGCTTTCGTCTACTTCGTTGTTCTGACTGTCGTGTTCTAGATCCTCATACCTGTTATATAAGGGTAGATGGGAAGGTGAGGTGGGCAGGGACAGGGCTCGCCTACCACCCCGAACAGGAACCTGCCTCCATTCGTGCCCTTGGCCTAGGTCTCCTCCTACTGCCTGGCGGGATGAGGGAACTTTTGTCTTTTGCGTAGCAGGAGACATTTGTGCTATGGCAGGCTCATGAGTCTGTCTCAGAGAGAGTAGAGTACACCTCCACCAGTCAATTTCCCTCTCTGACTCCCTGATGCTCCTGAGCCTGCTCACCTCCCCCTGAAGCTCCGCTACTTGGCTGAGCAGCTCTTCAATCTGGGCACACCTCCCACAGGCATACCCCTCGCTGCTGCTGTCGGATACCGACAGCCCAAGACCTGGATGGCTGCATGTTTCCCCAAGCCCTCCGTCTGAGTGGCCACATCGGTGACTGCAGCTGGAGAGGCCGCAAGAGATGCGGAGGCCATGGTTTTCTGACTGGTTGATACCATGACTAGGTTCCTTGCAGGCAGGTTACAAGTACCGAAGGGAAAGACCACTGCAAAAGAGCGGCGAAGGGCCCTCCCTGCTTGCCCTGCCTGTGCGAACTGCCGCACAAATTCCAGTTTCTCACTTTAGGTGCTGAATTGGACACACTGTATTCTTTATTCCTGTATAACAGAAGGAATTCTGGTACTCAGTCTTGAAAATATCACTGCCTATCTGGGACCACTCTGTCCCTGGAAACCTTTCACCTTTTGCAAAGGCCATGAGGGTAGAGTTCAAAGGCTGAGCTGCTATTTCTCCATTTCCTTTCATGTATTCATAGCACATTATTAACCTTAGCACTGCTTCTCTACTGCTTGTTCTGCTTCCAAACTCTGAAGAGGATGGTGCATACAGAATATCCTTAGACCTTTGGTATACCTTTCCAGGCTGACACTACAAATACAGATAAAGGGGGCTTTTCACACTTCTGTGTATCTAGCTATAAAATACAAACTTGCCTTTCAAGAACTCATTCAGCCAGCTGGAATTCTACTTAGTACGTG
Organism: Cygnus olor; assembly: GCF_009769625.2. Lineage (NCBI taxonomy): Eukaryota > Metazoa > Chordata > Aves > Anseriformes > Anatidae > Cygnus > Cygnus olor. The sequence goes on along the minus strand of NC_049172.1, from coordinate 18,819,461 downwards.
ATTGAACATACTGAATCCTTGAGATTAGACACCACTGAACAGATGCTCAATAATGTTGCAGGAGGTATGCTTCCTCAGCCTGACCTATGAGCCATGCTTGAAGAAGCTCCTTGCTATATCATGAACTCCTTTATGATTTTCTTCCAAAGAGGACAGAATTGTAAAACACATTAAACACAGGAACCATTCTGCTTCCTTGCAGGAAAAGATAATGGCCAAAACACAAGCAAAGCCTAAAACAAATCGTGTGTGGGTTAAGCTATCCTTACAGTACACAATTCAACTTTCAAATGAAGTAAGAATAAAGAAGTTCTGCTTGATTATAAGAGTTGAGTCTTGTCTTTAAATGATACATCTAACACCATGGCACCCATTACACATAGATTCAAAGTAGTAGCTATGTGCTCTACTATTCATAGAGCATAGGCAGTGAAGTACTAAACTACAATGCCATCCAGCAACCTAGCATGAAACATTTTATGATCCAAGACTTCCAGTTCAATTGCCTTTGAGCAGTAGGAATCACTTTAAAAAATCTTATCAGTACTATAACAGATAGTTGTTCTTCTAATATACCCATATGCTCAAAGATTATTTTTTTTTTATGAAATTATTATGATTATATGTAAGAAAGGACATTATTAACTTGTTTGCTTCATGAGTTTATACACTTTTCATAGCCACACATTGTCACTATTCTCTGAGCTGCGACATATTCAGCAAATTTTGTTCATCAGCACGGAATCTGTTGGCTGCTATTCCACACATTTTTTACTACATTCTTACATTTTACTACACCATATAATCTTTTAAGAAATATAAAATCAAAAGTAAGGCACTTATGAAAGAAACTAAATAGTTTTTTATAGCAACTATATTTCTTCATTAGATGAAAATAGTTAGAGACATTTCAGCTTTTTCAATATCTGTGTACTTTCCCTAGAAGTTCATGTCCACAGCATTAATACCTATATAGAGTCATTTTGCAATGTATACATTGTATAACATCTATATTATGTCATTAATATTTAGTACTAACTCTCTGGCAATTGAAAATATTGTTTTTATCAGCTGCTGTGCTCTCTGCCCCGTAACTCTTGTAATTTCTTGCAAACAGATCAGAACCTGTGGCATCCACTGCTGAATGCTTCCTTACTTTCAGGAATTATTAGCAGAAATTCTTCAAGTGTCACATATCAAAAGTTAGACAGTGAAATCTGACTGAGCTCTATGTTAGTCTGCAACACAGGAAAGCAAAAACTGAATGGAAAAATACAAGATACGCAAGACTGTGTAGTCTGTTTGCATACTGGGTCCCACACTGGGACCTCTCCAGCACTCAGAAGCAACTGTATAAAACAAAGAACATGTTATTACATCTAAGGGGTGGTTAGATCTGCTTTGGTTAAAACTTATTTGGAAAGGATACAGAATTACAATCCCCTGTACTTTAAAAGTATGATGGCATTATCAAAGAAGGATATGATCATAACACAGTAAAACGCTTGTATGTCAGCTTCAGTTATCACCCTTTATTTTGAACCATTTGTAGTGGTTTCTGTCTCAGACAATGCAATACGATAATGCAAAACCAGCTTTACTTATCAACAGACCTACATTGGTACTTTTCATTAATATGGGGTAAATGACCAAAAAAACATTTTGTATGATAACGAGTGTTAGGGAACAAAACACTTGTATAGACTTGTATACGCAGAATGTTTTATCTGTGCGTTTGAGAAAAATATCACATGGCAAAGAGTGCTCAATCCTCCCCTCTACTTCTAGCAGCCATTTAAGGCAAGACTATTGAAATCCACTATATCTGACCCTCATCTTCAACATCACAGAAAGGGGACAATGCCATGCAGTAACAGATGGGATACTGGGCTCTTCAGGGTCATATGGAAAATGACAGATAGCCACTTGTTGGAAAAGAGCAGTACAATTAATAGGGAATACAGGATCTATTTGATTAATGCTTTAGAACCATTGTCTGAATGACTTTGTAATATGTACTATTGAATAAACAATATGATGAACTATTAGACATATATCCTTATGACAAGATTTTCAGGTACATTATAAAGATTTGCTCTCATACTGCTTTGCATGCAATGTAAAAATAACCATGTTAATGATTAGATGGGCAATTTGTACGATATGCTTGACAAATGAACTTGTCAAGTAGACACACAGTAGATGTAAATGTGTCAAGCAATTACAAAAACCCTCTGTTGCTTCCATTCATATAAATGGACTGAAAGAAACATCCTTCTCTGCGTTAATGCACTTATTTTTCCCAGTTCATTATAATGACATATTCAGTCCATTACATGATTCTGTATCTAGACAATTCTAAAAATATATACTATTTATAAGATACAACATAATAGCTATCCATTCCATGATAGGATTTATTTTGTAGGTCTTTCACATTGATGTATTAGACTGTTTGTCTATTTCATGCAGAGTACAACTGTGCTAATGGTAGCATGATATTCATAATACTCTCTGTCTAGGGACAACTTCATCAGCACATGTGGAGATATCTGAGATGGCCACAAATGGCATATTTTTAATATGCTAGCTATTCCTGGTTCCCACAATATAAAAAAGTTACTTGAAAGCATCCAGAGGAGGGCAACAAAGCTGTCAAAAGGGCTGGAAGGCATGTCTTATAAGGAGAGGCTGAGGATGTTTGGGTTGTCCAGTCTGGAGAAAAGGAGACTGAGAGGCAACTCATTACTCTCTGCAACTTCCTGAGGAGGGGAAGCAGAGAGGGAGGTGCTGGCTTCTGCTCACTGGAAACTGATGGCAGGACACATGGGAATGGCACAAAGCTGCACCAGGTGAGGTTCAGACTGGACACTGGGAAACATTTCCTTACCTTGAGAGTGGTCAAACACTGGAAGAGGAGTCCTAGAGGGATGATTGATACCCCATGCCTTTCAGTGTTCAGGAGACATTTGGACAATGCCCTCAATAAACACGATTTAACTTTGGGTTAGCTCTGAAGTGTTAAGGCAGCTGGACTTGATGATCTTTGTAGGTGCTTTCCAACTGAACTATTCTGTTCTGTTCTGTTCTGTTCTGTTCATTCTAGCCTTCTAATTACTATCCTTCAAACACAAGGAATTTGTATGTCCTCAAAGAGATATTGGAAATATCCAGATACCATTTTAAAGTGAATTTCTGTAGTGATAATCTAATACATGTTTGTATACCTGGAGACCTCTTGCTCTCTATCTAGCATGCCTTCAAAAGGTGAGAATACAGATGGGAAAATGACCGTTGTTTGGAGGAAAATCTGTGTAGAACTTGGCCAAGGATATAATGGAGTGGAATATTTTCTGTACTAAGTTTAGAATAGCTAAAGCCATGTCGAAACAATTAATTAATAAAATAAATAACAAAACCAAAAAAAAAAAATCAGCAATGTCAATTCAGAAGCAGTCTCCAGGTTAGCTGTCTGAGTTTCCAATATGGGTATTCTGAAATTGTCACTGTGCCTTTTGGGTTAAACTTGGGGCTCTTTGGCCTCCATAGACACAGGAGAAAAAAAAAAAAAAAAAGTTGTATTTGTTGTGTTCCTCCTCAGGAAATTGTGAATAAAATCTGTCCTCTTTTATCATGATGTGCTCCCACTGACACATTGAGGACAGGGCTCTAGGTAGCAGCTCAGAACTATTCTTGTTAACAAAATATCAAATGCATATCTCATTACTGCAACTCAACTAAAACATGCCATTTTAATATAAAAGAGAAAATACAGCTATGGAACTGTATTTTTTTAAAACAATTTGGTTCCGAGTTGAGACATTATCTGGCAACTTTTAGCCTAGAGCTCATTTTTACAGTGTGGTTATAAACCTTTGGAAATGGAAATGCTGACATATCCCTGGCTATAACAACTCTATCAGGAGCTTCTACAATAGCCTGTAAAATCAACTATTCTAACTAAAGTCCCTGTTTATTTCTTTATGCTATAAGCTATGACTGCCATTTACTGTTGAAATAGATGAAACATCTCAAGTATACTACATTGACAAGGTAAAGCAGGTGAAGCAGGTGATCTTCAAAGTATTATTCACAACACAGTATTTATACTCAACATGTTAAGTACTCTCTATATTTCAGTCTATTTAAGTCTTTAAACGTAGATGTGTCTGCTCATCCTCTCGGTAAAACTTTTTCAGGAAGCCTGTTGAATTTTTATCTTATTATTTTACCAGAGAGAACTGAGTCTGCAAGTTTGAAGAGCATGTTTACTCTTGTAGATTAGGAAGATCCAGGTCTGATCATACATGCACACATTCACAATGCTAACTTTGTGTAAACAGTCATCTTTCAAGTACTCTGATTATTCATAGGTTTTTCACTTTTAAAATACACTTCAGTGCTTTGCTGGACTGTACCTTGTGATGGTGGTAAAAAGTAAGAAGAAAAAAAAAGATAAAGAAGGATGAGGATTTGATGGAGATTTGTATTCTATGTGAGGGACTACGACATACAGATAATTTCACTAAGGATCTGTTTTTAACCATAAAAATACAGAAAAAAAAAAAAAAAAAAAAAAAAAAAGCTTATAGAAACAGTATTTCCATGGATTCAAGATCCTGAAAAATACTATATGTAAGCTTTTTTTAGTATTTTCAGTTCTTTTTATTTTATAAAAGAATCACTGATGAAGGTCTCTATGATTTTAATTTAAACTGTATAATATGTTGGCGTTCACTGTGTGTTTAAGCACATTTTACAAAATTGGGATCTGAAAATATTTAATCTTATTCAGAAAAGCAACATCACTGAAACTATGAATTTGCTTGATAAAACACGGTTGTGGATGCTTGCAGGAGAGATGCCCCAGTGAAGAAAGATCCCTAATTCACAAACATGGCTGCATCACTATGGAATGGCAGTCACCTTTTCTCTCTTTAGGACTTTCTGTTGCAAGGACAGCTGGATGCTTATAAGGCAGCTGTTGGATTTGAAAGAGACAGAATCCTGGAACAGGAATTCAGTACCACTATCTTTTAATTTTTAGGAAAGATGCTGCAAAGCAGAAACTTTTGTGAGGAAAAAAAAAAAAATAGAGAAACATTAAAGCTTGCATGGCTGGCAAAGACCTGTATTGTGAGTCAGATAGTACTTTGAAAGACTGCCTTGTATGCCAAGAGGTTTCTCTCACATCCAGGGAAAAACCACTTTTTGAAGAGCTATACTCCTTCAGCCCAAGTAGTTAGCACTCAGGACCTTCCTGAATGTTTAGCAAAAAAAAATTCTTAACTTCTGAGTCAGTTGCAATGCTAGTTAAGTCACGTGTTTTTCCTAAAGTAATTCTTATCTAGGATTTCATGTTTTGGTTACTACCTACGATCAAAATGAGCTCACAGCATGGCTTTAATTAGGTAGTTTGACAAACTTCCTATCTGATTGGAATGATAAAAACACTTAAACCTTCCTTATTTTCAGTAACTCTATCAGTTTTAGATCAAATTTTAACTTGGGATGTCTATATTTTTCTTCTTTTTATTAAGAATGTGCAGAAAACTGACAGTCATCTGATCAAATGTTAGAATCTATTCTTAAACACAAAATGATAAATAGATAACTGATTTTATCCCAATATCTCCATATGAACGTCTGCATCAGAATCAAGGACAGAAATAAAATTTTACAGGATTCATCTGAGCATATATATTTATATACACAGAGAGAGGGCTTATGCCAAATGCAGTTGTTGAAAACCTTATACAGATTTGTACATATGTTTTCCAATTATAGGATTTCAGTCCTATGTTTGGTTTGAAACCTGCTCCTATGAGGTCAAAGATCTTTTTAAATGATTTTCAAATTTGGAAAGACTTTTACTTAATTATTTTAATTCCGGCACTAAGATAAGGTACTCCTATTTAAATCGATCAAAATCACAGAATCTATTCCTTCATTTCCATTTCTCTGAAGCAGACAGAGATGGAAAAGAGCCCAGTATAGAAAATGATTGATAGGTAAGTTAGCTATGATTCAACCATACAATCTATAAATACTTCAATGAAATCTTTCCCTAAGAAAGTACTGAACCAAAATGAAGAACTGGTACTACATATATTTTCTCTACAGAGCACTCAGTCTGTCAAAAGAACATAAAATTATGCCACAAACTGGTACTCAGGCCAGTTTTCAGGAATGCAGGATGTGTACAGGGAGCAGTACAGCCGCCTTAGCATGACATCCTGCTTTAGTCTTTTAGCTAAGAAAACAAGGTCACGCATCCTGCAAAGCTGGCATTGCCGGGTTGCTTGCTGCTGGAACCAGAATTATCTCATTCAGAACATCAGTTCAGGTCACACAGCACAGAGCTCTACTGTATCATGTAGCAGTCAGCATGCTTGGATGGGCCAGGTTGGCTTTAAATGTACTTTGCTCTCTGCATTACAAAAAATCTGTTTTGATGTGGTCTGTCTTCTGTGTCTTGACTTTTAAGTAGTTTTAAATGACAACAAAGAATGTTTCACAAAATGCAAAAATAAGAAATATATTTTAAAAAAAATCCAGCCCCGAGTTTTCTATTTTTATTACCATTTATTACTATCTTTCTGTTATTCACAAACACTCAAAGATAATCTTTAAACATACACATTTAATTGCAAAAGCTTATTAAAAGAATGCAATTTTTGAAAAAGTATAATCAATTTCAGGTCATTCGATGACAATCCTCTAAGTAATGTCAGGTAAGAATGGCTTCAGAATGCAATTCAAAGGGAAGGTCTATATATTCAATAACTTATAAACAGTTGCAAACATCTGTAATTTTGGACTATAAATTTGGACTAATTTTGGACTTTTTTTTTCTGGGAAACTCATAGAAGGTTTTGTGTCAAATTAAATATGAAGTTTCCAGCACTTACTCAAATGTGTATTTAGCAGAGCTGTGCTCAAAGAGGATGAGAAATTTATTTAAGTTCTAAATTAAATACCTTACAAAGACAACTAGTGAAAAATAAAGTTCAAAGACATCTGTGTGCAGTAATCTCTGTATTTACTTCATAAAATCATGGGAGTTACATTACTATCATAGGACTCATATTGATTTACACTATCTAATATTCTAGCCCAAAATATTTTGTAGCTATGGCAATTTACAATGGTTTCCTTTAAGGGTTAGAAAAATGAAATATAGTCTCACTGAAAGAAAAATTCTTTATACCTGCCCCAGCCAAGATCACATATGACAGCCAAAAGCAAGCATCAGAAAGTTCAGGGACATTATGCTGTCGTAAAAGACAGAAACTCTTCTTATTTTGACTTTACAAAATACAGTACATATATACCTTTAAATTTGGAAAACTACATTAGATCTCAAATACAAAAGAATATACAGCTTTATGCATAACTGTATTTAAAATTATACATATATTTTGTTCTCTTGCCTTGTCATCTCATTTTTCTGCAATATGTGTACATTCGTATACATAGGTGAAAGAGAGAGGACAAGCACACTGCACTTTAAGAGCTTACTTGGCAGATCAGCTTATGCCAGGCAACATGAGATATGTAGAAAAAATAACATGAATTGGGACACAAAGCATGAGCTTATAGAGGAAAGATCCCAGAGATCTGTTCTCAAAGATCAAAAGGAAAGAGGAAACACAGACAAGAAAACATATACAAGACCCAGTTTTAGTCTGGGTCTGTCTATTTTTCACCCTATTGAGAGAAATAGCATTTCAGAATCCTATGCAAACTCTGTCTGCATTTGCTGGCTGCCAGCTACTGGCTGCCTTCAGGGAAACCTAGCATAGATGTCTCATGAAGGTGTTGTGCCAGGGGAGGGTAGGCTGATTTTATGTGCTTTAAAGGACAGCCCTGGTCATAGATGTTGGGATACGGGACCCATTGTCCCGTTTCCACAGTGTAAAAGGAAGTCTATACCTAAGTGCTCTGTCAGAGAACCTTAAGAAAGGAATAATTACCCTTTCTCTTAGCAGTGAAGACAACATGGGCATTTTCTATTCATGGACTCAGTGGTCTGGGACCCAGCAACCAGATCAGGATCAACCCAGATATGGAATGCTCAACCAGAGCTCCTCAAGTAAGTAAGTTGAGTAGCTACTTACTACTAGATCCAAATATTCCACTTTTTCATATAAGCATAATTACCTGTCCTATTGTACTTCGGAATACATTTCAATTTCTTCTTATTATCAGTTAGTAACTTACCCCACATTAATTCCCCCTGAATTCAGCAATACTCCATCGAGAAGGGATTGAGAGCAGCTATTCAAAGAAAGTCTGTCGAATAGCTGTTTGTCTTACCTCAAAGTTTATTTCTATTGACCGTCACCAAAGTATCTCAAAATGTATTTTCTCCTTCTTAAAAGTAATTTAACAGAAAGACAGTAGCTGAGCAGAGTTCTGTGTGTCATGAAGGAGAAACTCAGGTTATGGCAGAAAAACTAAAGCCTGGATTTGACACTTGGATCTAAAAAACCTAACATATCAGAGAGAGCAAAATAGGCCAGTACAGACAGGCCACACAATGTGTTTCCTGACAGGTGGAAATTGGTTTTGTTTATCTCCTGCTGCTTAGAGCTATCTGAAATAATGATCTCAAAACATATAAAGCACACACTTGAGTTTTCAAAAATGCACTCAAACATCACATTTAAACTGCACATGCCAAATTCATCACAGGTGTAATCAATAAAAATGAAGTACTGTCATAGCAAAGTCGATATAACTACTGTGGCTGTGAAGCTTGGGCTGATGGCAACTTTCTGTTCAGTCATATTACCCAATGACAGAAAAGGGTCTAGTAAATTTTATTATAACTGGTTTTTACCAGTTTCTTTTAGATGACTAGGATCTTTCCAGAACACTGCATTCTGTCTTTAGTTACTGAGATTTGCAGAAGAGCCAAAATATTTGTGAAAGGTAAGACATGACTGTGTCATGATCCCTGAGAATTTACATTCTTTATTCAGGAAAACTGTAGACTTAAAGTATTTGTCAGCCTGTATACCATACAATTAAACAATGTCTGTGATTTGAGGAAAGAAATATAGGGTATAAAGTCAGTTACAGTATGCCAAAGTCAGTTTTAAGTTGACACATCTACAAACTATGTTTGTTTGTGTTTTTTTTAAATATGTATGTATTTCCTCAGGTGAACAGATCCATTTCAATATAAGTCTAGTCATGAAAAATTTGTGCACCCAAATTTCTCAAGTAAATCTCTCAGTAAGTGTTGTATGATGCCATTAAAAATTTGATTTCTGGCTATAGCATAATTGTGGTAGAGTTCAGCAAATCAAAACTAATTTAATATGTCATGTATGTCTTGTTTTTGAATTATTAGATAATCTGTTTTATACTACTTGATAACCTCATGATGTTGATATGTCTGTCACACCAGAAGCCTTCACAAGTACATGACAGCAAAATGCAAATAAAACTATGTTAGAATCATAAAAAGTAGACTCATTTATTTAGTCTTTTTTAACACTTCTCCTACAAGAGAGAAACCACCTATATGGACAATTTTCATCTGTTTTTAATAGCTGCTGTATTCCATATGTCTATGTAATTATATTATATATATGTATAATTGTCTATATTATACAATGTGAAAATAAGACCTCATGACGAACTCTGGCTGTCAGCGATTAATTTCATCTAGCAACAAAGTCTTAGTATATGAACACTGATGCAATAAGACAGACTGAAAGATTTTATTCTGAGCTCTTATGTCAGTGTGATCATTCCAGGTTGAAGATGGCCAAGGAAAGCGATTGTCCTGGTTACACATCCCCAGAAACAGGATAATTCAATAGTTTTGTGAATGTGTCCTCAGTACCCACTTTTCAGAACAAGAAAATAAATGGTCAATTTTTCTGTAGACAGCATTGAAAGAAAAAACATACTGATGGGTCTGTAGGGTAGATAAACATGATTTCAATCAAATTTGTGGATTGAACTCCCTTTCTTTGAAAGTTTGTGGATTCCCTGAGTAATGCTAACATGACTAGGTGCATTCATGAGGCACTGAGGGAAAATTCTCTGTTGCACTGAAGGTGTATCCCTATAAGCCCAAAATAATCATTCCATGGCAATTCAGGAATTTGCTAAACCCAGTTCTAGATAACATGACTTGACAAGAGTTTATGGCAGCTCTTTAGCTATTTTAGTTCATGTGGCATATTAGTTTAAACCAAAACCGATTGAGATCTGCCTACATGTGCCAAGCTGGCTGCAGAGTCAGTGCACTTTCAATTCTGCCTCTACAAGTGCAACCAGCTGCAGAAAGGGCGGGTGGAAGCTGATGGTACTAACTCCATGTGAACTCTCCTGCATGACCACACAGCAGTGGCTCAGCCTTCTGCAGTCATTATCCTTTCTACTGGTAGGCAGATGATTTTTAAATGTGTTTTTAAAATGACAATGACCTGAAAGCAATTTTACCATCTATATTTAGATTTCTGAACAAATGCATGATATTCAGGAGTTCGTGCTATGTATATCTGCTATTCTAAGTCAACAATACTTTCCAATTTGGAAATGTCAGTGTATGATTAATTCTTCATAAATATCAGAATTACTCAGAAGTTTCTTCCCTTTCTTTTTACAACTCAGATTTCTCTTTGTCTTGGTTAATGTTTATTCAAAGGTACTAAGATTTCAAACACATAAACAAACAAAAACTGAAGAAAGCTTCCTTACTATCCTAAATTTAGCCAAATGTGAGTTACATCTCTGAAAATATATCTGGCTGGTAATATACAGTGATTTATTGGGTAAGAGTCATCAGAAAAAAAAAATCAAGCTAATCATTACTGCCATCATAAACTTCCTCTCATCTGATTTACTACTGAATACCTACTTTTATATTCTACAGTACATCAATTTCTAATTCACGATTCTGATTGCAATCAGGGTACATCATTTCTCTCTATCTGCTGGTCTTCAGTAGCATTCACATTAGTTTTTGAGCTGGAGGGCTTAGATTCCAACAGAGCAGACACAAAGCCTAAATTTAATTTACAGCTGGATTTAGGGAAACCCTCTTAATGAATGAAAACCAGATCATCAGACCCTACTGCTATAGCTTTATTTTTATCCAGGATCTTATAATATTAATCCTAACAAACCTACAAGGATTAGAGAACAAACAAATAATTTGTCTCCTTTTCTCCATCTAAATCCTTTGATTTCCTCGAGTAACTTTCTAGGCTGGAAGATTCAGTGATTATTCTCTTTATCACTGATAGGTGCAGCCTAAATGGCCCTCAAAATACTTCAGACTTTTCCTGTCAAATGAAAGACATGGTCGGGTTCTAGGTTTTGAACCAAGACCTCAGTCATTTTAAAACTGCTGAGGGTTTTTAATGCCGTTATCTTCCTCCTTGCAATTCTAAATCTAAAATCTAATTCTAAATCTAAATCTAAACATAGATTTATCATTATCTTATTTAGGTAAATGAAATAAAACAAATTAACATGCCCCAGGATTTAGTGTCTTCTTGTGACTTGTTTACTAGGAGTCAGTGCTAGTCACATATATTCTGGTTTGCTTGACTAAAAGGACTGCTCAAGACCAGATGTATGTATTAATAGTAAATAAGTATATCCTTAGTAGGCATTTATTGCTATGCAATGAGCCATTAATACTTTATGTTTGCAGTGGAATCCTTTTTCTTTACCCAGATGGAGAGACAAAGAGTCTGATTCTGACGTCGGATATAAGCAGGCTAAAAGCAGTGCACGGGGGACAGGAATCAACATTTTTCTCCTGCTTACAGTAATGAGTCCCATGAGTAGCTTGCACAAGATGAGTAAATGTATCTCTGTGGGGCAAAGCATAAGCACGTTTCCTCAGGGGCTCAAGGATAGCTGTGAGCTACAAAAATGTAATCCTTAGCAAAGGCCTCTGGCAAGCATATATTTATTGAAGGATATCTCTCCCTTCCACACACCCCGAAAACACATCAGTCAGTGAAGCAACCCTGAGGACCTGAGCTTCAGCCCATGTTATGTCACCCATCTTTACAGCAATCTATTTCTCTGTCTTCCAGAAACCAGACTCCTTCTGGATTTTGTGCCTTCAAAAGCACCAGGCCATCTAGTATGGCTGTAATTATGAAGATAATGAATATAACATTATGCAAAACATTTTTAAAAAGTCATTGTGGTTGGAATTATTTTTCTGTGTCTTCACTGTTGGTTGAAAGCAAATATTGACTTGTACAGAATATATCTGTACAAACAATGAAAGCTGAAGGCTTCACTAATAAAATACTGTCTTCAAAATGCTAGGAGTAAATTTACTAATGATTTTACTGAGCTCTCTCAGGTAACATTTGTTTTGGGCCTAATGACTTCTTAGTCATTAAAATTACCTACAGCTTTGTCAAATGATTTCCTGTCCTTGAAACAACACTTTTTCCCATGTATTTTTACTATATTTTTTGTTATTTTCCTTTGTACTTATGTGTATTTTTAAGTGCTCAGTATTCCAAGGCTTGTCTGTTACGACACAAGCTATAAAGGATGTGATGGAAAAATTCAAATCTAGACTGAAATCACAGTCAGAGCAACACAGCTCATGACTTTTTCATCTGATACTCAGATTGTCTTGATTTCAACTACCAATATATAAATTAGTACTGATCATTATCACATAAATCACACGTCACCTGTAATTTCCCAAATACTATGCATACTGAAATAACACTTGTCTACAAATGGGTGAAACCATTGTTTAACCACAGCATAAGACAAACCAAGAGTATGCAGTGGAGATGAAGCTTGTGTTAAGCATAACCTTGTTCTGGTGGACATACCATAAAAATTTTGAACTATAAGCAACTATAAGAACAATTGCAAATATGAACATCAGTGCACAACTGAGTCTGCAAAGCAGAGTCACTTAAGGTTATTGAAAGGAAGCTATTTTACACTGCTCACTGTTCAGATTAAAAAGGAGGATATGGTGAACTTCTGGAGCACTGCATTTTAAGGAACAGAAGTAAGAGGCTTCAGGTAAGATTTAGCTTCTGTGAGCCTTGATAGGGCTCCCTGGAGAACAGTGATGTAGCTGAGCTAGGAGAGGTGTTTCAGGATCAAGAGGAGTTCAGTTTGTTCAGACTGTGACTGTAGCAAAGACATTTTGTATCTCTAAGGTCTGTTTCTACAGGTGCTTTTCTTGTTTGCTGCTTAAACCATGTCTTACATAACAGAAGGATCTGAGAAGCTGAGAAAACTATCCTAACAGACCAACATAACTACTATACTCAGTTTAAAATTTTAAAGAATTTAAAATTATTTGTACTTGATCCAGGAAAGGTCAGAGGTTTAGGGAAAGGGAGAAGGACAGCAGAAGAAATAAGATGGGAAAGAGTTGATGTCAGTACTGATTCTATAGAGAATTTGTCAAAGTCAGAGGCCACAGGAAAAAATAATAGCTCAAACTATTACTTTCACCTACTAGAGGTTAAAAGAGAATTGTTAACATGTTAAGAAGTGGAGGCCTCAGATAGAGCAGGAAAGGACACAAAAGCTATCAGCAAATCACAGGTACTAGCTGATGTATGTATCTAAGGTTCAAGGATGCTGATTAACAAACTTACTAAACCATTGCCATTATATTTGAAGAGTAATGGATACATGGAGGATACAACGGATATATGAGGAGACTTGGCATAGGGAGAGGAAGAAAGGGAAACAACAACTTGGAGTTGATGCACTGCTGATCATGAGCAATCTGGTTTTCTTTGTATCCCCATTAAAAACCAGAACCAGCATTGTGAGTTAAAAATAGGCAAACATCCGGAGAATAACAAATTCTTAGGCTGAAGAAATAAGTGTTCAAAAACAAATAATCATGACAGAGAAGTGTTACTGCTTTTCGATGTTACAAGTGAAAACATAATAGCTGGAGGGGACACAGTACCCAAACTATATCAAGATCTTAAGTAGGTTTACAAAAGGTCTCCAAGCAAAATATTACAACATTAGCTCAGGGAGCACTGCCATGTGAAATATGATTTCAGATGGACTACGAGCAAAGGATGCTGATAAGAAACAATGAGTATAAACTCAGGGATCAGTAAGCAAGATGCCCCAGAGGACGTTTTTAGGTATTTTCTTGTTTCATGACTTCCATAAAGATATGAAGAGAGAGAGAGGACTTTGATTACATTACCGCATGATACCGAATGTTTTGTAAACACACAGATATATCAAGGTGTAACAAATCTACCAATGCAAGCTGATTGTTCTCGTGTTCCAGTAAAAGTGTATCAGGCAGCTGTGCATACCCAGGATTGGAGTATGTAATGTTCATCCTCCCATCTGGACACAAGCAAGGAACTCACGTAACTCCAGACAGCTCTTCCTAAATAAATTTAAGGATTTATTTATTGTTAAATAAATAAATAAATAAAACTAAAACTGAATTTGTCTAAGGATAAAATGAGAATAAAACTACTTGTCAACATTTTAGGAGAAGTAGAATGACAGAGAAAAATGCTACAGTGATGTAAATGATTTATATATATATATATGTACTTAATACTAGGAAAGAACCTTATTGCCAATAATCTTTAATTTTGTGTCTGGCACAGTTTTCCCGTCTCAGAAGCAAATGACACGTGAAATGCAGTACAGTGTCCAGTACAGCTGGACAAGGACTTAGAAGCCATACCATGGAGACAAAATCTGTATTGGCAGGGAGATAAGCTAGAATATGCAAACTTTTTCCTCTTCACTAATTCCCGGGCTTTTAATAGAGGCACTTTGAGATCCCTAGGCAATTATTCTGTATGATGCAAGGAAATTAGACAAGAATCTCCATTTAAGAGCGGGTTTCACTGCTAAAGTAATCAGACAGACCTCATCTAAATCAGTGAAGTAAGTTTATTTCTACCAACAGAGGATCCAGCTCTCTATTTCTTGACACATTAACTGCTCTTCCTTCTCTCGTTATACTATGTTCTTTCAATATTGGTAAAAAAAATTATTTTGTCTTCTTCCACCCAACACACATAATTTTGGATTGATTCAACTTGCCAAAACAATGCAATCCCAGTTTTCTGGTGATGTGGAAAAGCATCTTGAAATCAAATACATCCTGCAGCAAAATGTTTCTCTGCCAAACTATACATACAGCTCTTATTTTAGAGATCGGTGTCATTCTCACTCCAATTGGCCTGGCAAAGCTAGAACAAGAGTTTGATATTCGTATCATAGATTATTCTGTTAAAGAGCACCAGAGCTTTCAGAAATACGTGTTTCTGCACCAGACAAGAAAGGCACAAAGTCAGGCAGTGACAATGGTGAGAATGTGGTCTGATGACATTATCCAGCGAGAGTGAGTCAGCACACCTTCTCAGGCATGACAAAAAGAACTGTTTTAACATGGTACGCATTGTCACAGGCTTTATGAAAGGAAATACAAGTGGGTGACAATATGTAGCTTCATCAAAGCCCTTAGAACTGAAAGCCTGAGACCCTCCATGCTGTGTCTTGTGAGCAGAAGAGCACAAGAAACCAACCTCTGGAGCACCAGGGGCCCTACGCACAGCCTGCACAAAATTTAGTGCAAGCCAGTGTGAAGGGAAATCTCCTGTGGCAAAAGTGTAACTATTCTGGCACTAAGAAAGGAGAGACTAACTGCAAAGTTCAAAGTTCACTTCAGACTAAGATTCAAATCTTCCTGCTGTTGAATGCTTTGTGAGGGTGGAGTTTTTACTCAAGGACCCTCTTAATATTTGTGGTGTTGTTGTTTGTTTGTTTTTTTAAAAGATAGGAAACATCAGCCTTTGGTCCTCAAGTCTTTTAATCCAAAATTAATCAAATGTCACAATGATTTATATTGCATTACAAGTAGATTTTTCCAAGTTTACACTGAGGAATATGTTGAAAAAAATGAATTCTGTAAAACAGAGAAGAATTTCAATCATACCTCAAAATAAACTGCTAGGTATTTATAAGTGGGAAGTGTGCTTAGGCACAGATGGCTACTTTTTTTTCAAAAACGCCTTTAAAAGAAATTTTGTCTTGAATTTCCACAGTAATTAACAAATAGTTCTCTTCTTTAATAACTATACCATACGGAGAATATTCTATTGCTCTTTTTGCCAGCTACAAATTCCTTCTGTTGCTACGCTGTCTAAGCAGGCTGAGGAAGACAACACCTGTAAATGTCAGTCACATCGTCGCATCCTTTATCATAAGGTGGTAACTGGGTGAAAGTAAAACAGAAAGGGGAAGAAAGGAAGAAACAGAGGGAGAGAGTTGTCTAAGTTTGTTTCTGTGTTTGTTTTGGTTTGGGTTTGGTTTGGTTTGGCTTTCTTAGGGAATTGGTAAGTTTTTTCTTTAAAGCCAGGTTTTTATCAGGCAGGATTAAGAAGCATTTTCCTGAATTTTAAGAATCATTTTCCTGAATGACTTTCACTGAAAATCCTTATTATTTTAAAAGATAGAAGAAAAAGTAAAAAAAATGTTGAGACACAATATTCTGATAGATAGACACAATATTCTGATAGATGAAAGCTGCAAGTTCAAAAGGCACTATTTCTTTGTGATTTTGTCAGGAGTTTCACAATACACATTTGCAACGTACACATTATGTAAATGTCCTGATTGATAAAGGGAAAGGACTATTTAAGAGTTAATATTCAACACAGGTTTCCATCTCTCAGGGTTGCTGCGATACACTTGAAACTTTGGCCAAAGATGCTAGAAGGAGAAAAATAAGTAAATAATAGCTTCAAATGAAATTATTTGGCATGAAAGTTAAGAGTCCTTTAATGTTGGACTGATTGACTGAGATAAGCATCTCTGAAGGACAGGCTCTACATCTAAGACCTGTGTAATTCCCATGTGATTTAAAGGGCTGCAAGCATGTGGTGATGTCATCTGGGCTACTGTTTTACTCATACAGCAGATGGCACATGGAAAGAAAATTGCCACTTCCAGACATGGGCTGGAGCTTGCTTAAAGAAGGCAGGCTCTGAGGAGCTTGCAGAGGCATTTCAGAAAGAAGATCACAAAATGAAGACATTTTGCAGCTGCTAATGACAAGCCAAGATGTCTACCAGCATAAGAGAGAACACTATACCCTGGATGCTTCTGGATATATCTAAATAACAACAATAGTTCTGTTGCTTTTCTGCTGCCTCTAAGCTCCAGACTTGAAAGAAGTTACCTGCATGCAATATAAACATTTATAATGATGCTGAAGTGAAAAGAAAATCTTGAAGTGCAGGAGGAAAAACAAAAAATCAGTCTCCTGAAGTGGTTCACATCAACTCATGTGTTGACAGAGTTAGCTATTCATAATTTAGAAGTTATACTGTAATCACTGTGTATTATTTAACTGCAATAAAGGAAAATGATAAAGACATTTCTTTTCCTGCCATATTCTGGGGGAGGAGAGAAGGGCTAATATGTAGTTGAATTGTACAATATTTACTGAATTGAAATAATACTGTGTACACACTAAATATTCTTGTACACAAAGAGTACAGTTGTCAACCAGGAACTCTAAAGGAGATAGTAACTTAGCTGTATTAAGATATTTTTACATTTTTCAGAAAGTTAATTGTAAGATATCTATGCTTTATTAATCATTGAATGATTGGTCTGTAAGTGTTTGATCTGAAACAATATTGATTTGCAATATTTGTGTTAAGAGTTTAGTGTTTGGCTACATTTACCTTTCTTTCTGTCATTATCTTCTGATTAGTTTATCTCAGTTTATCTATAACTGAAGTCAATAAAATCTCCTTAATGTACTGTGCTGCAGTGTATCGTTAAGTACTAGTAGTAATCCTGGAACTACTTCAGTGCTCTGAAATCATGAGAACATGTAGAAAATGCCCTAATATTCTCTTTCTTATTGCATATGCACAAAATATAAATTACTAATACAATTTTATTTTAAGTTATAATCACTTGGTGTAATGACACCCCACTAACATGAATTCTGCTTTAGTTGCTGAATTAGTATGTAGTCATCAAATGGTATGCACTTGTCATCCTTAACCAACAGTCACACATATTATTCTAGGGAGCTACTTTTTCAAATAAAAGAGAGCAAATGGTGTTGTGGTTACTGTTTCAGCTTTGGCCTCCATAGGATCTGGATTATGCATTTATTTTTGTTTGCATGGACCTTTCTTTGGCAGCATAAATCAGAAAGGCCTCCAAAATACCAACTATCTCAAAAATTATTCAGTAAAGCAAAAAGTGAACCACATATCAAGGTGTCTTGTTCACTAAAGATATTCATTTCTCCAAGTCAAATCAGTGTAGGCCTAGACGTATTGTGAATAAAGTTTTCTACTTTGCATCACTTACCTAACCTTTCTTTATTGGGCCTCAGAATAGCTAGTGTACCATGAACACGATTTTAAATAGTTTAATGTTTTTAATTTATTTTTAATTTATTTAAAATGTTATTTGAGAAATTGTGAAGAATAAAAATTTGACTACATCAAAATACCTACTAAGGTTCAGTGCTCATAGAAGTATATCACTAAGTACAGAAAGTTCTGTTTGTTTGTTTGTTTGTTTTCCTGAAATAAAGTGTCAGGGAGGTGTTTTGTGTGTGTGTGTTTGTTTTTTAATAATGAAAAGATTATGGTTATGTGAAAATCAGCAGGCAGCATCTATACCACTTGCTTTCATCTCTTTACTGTATAATCACCCCCATTAGGTAAAGCTATCAAGCAACACAGATTTTGATGAGATATAAATCATGAACATAGATATGCAACTTCAGTAGCATATGCAACTATTTGTAGCCAGGAAAAAAAAAAAAAAAAAAAAAAGTATTTTATTTGTCAGATAATAACACAAACTACAGAAATTCTAAACAAATAGTTGCACATTCTTGCCACCAGGCAGCTGCTAATACACTGACAAAATTACATAGAACAAATTACACAGAAATGTTCAGTGATAAATTATTAATTTCATGGCCTGACAGTGGGAATAGCCTTCTGATTTCCTGAAAATTGTGCACAGCCAGGAAGAAATTCATGAAATTCATAGATCTGTGTAGATTCCATTAGTTCCGCATAAAGGAAAAGTAAAGCATCATAACTTCAGTCACAGAGTAGCCTAAATTGGAAAGGACACCTGGAGATCATCTGGTCCAACCTTCTGATCAAAGTAAGACCTTAGATAAGATCCAGAGCCCTGTCAAACCACATCTTGAATACTTTCACCAAGAGAAATCCCACCAGTTCCCATATTCAAGAGTTCTTACAATGGATTCCCTAGTATCCAGATGTTCTCCCTGTGATAACTTGGGCAGATTGCTCTTGACACAGTCCAAAAATCTCTTAAATTGCTTGTGCACCATTGTGTTGTTTTTTGAGCATGTTTCAGGGTATCTGAAGTCCCCCATGAGAACCAAGCCCTGTGGACCTGAGGATTTTTCAAATTGTTGATAATCACTACTTAGCTCTGAAGAGTTAGGTAGAATTTTCATCCTGACCAAAATAAGTTTTACCAAGCAAAATTATCCAAGAATGTATGGTAGTGCTGAGCTGTGTTTAGCATCAGCACAATATAAAATCAATAGAATATAAAGTAAATCTCAAGCGAGAACAAAGATAAGCAAGCCACTTTACATGTTCCTTTTCTTTCTATATCTGAAGTGGGATAGATACACCATCATCTACAACATCAATCTACATTTTCACTGTACAAGGACTGAGATTATTTTGAAGACTTCACCACCATGAGCACAATCCTTTATAAATCTCAGGAGTGTCAAAACTTCATCCTCAGTAAATATCCCAAAGTTTGTTTCTAACGCAGAAAGAAACATGTGAGAGGTACAACTAGAACAATCTGTCTTTTTAAAGTAGTACAGTGGTATTACATGATGCTACATCACCTAAGTGGTAAGCAAATTTGTAACCAATTTCCAGGGAGACTTAGAGTTGGATTTTTAAGTGACGAATCTTGCATTAACTTCCATTGAAGTAATAGCAACATAACCCCTGTAAACATCCATATGATTAACGCTTACATTTACAATTTCCCAGTAGTTGGAATCAGAACACCAGTTAACTTCTAATGACTGGAATTATGTTTTGTTTGGGAAAACCAGAGATCGTTCACATAAAAAAAAAAGGGGGGGGGGGAGTATTTTTTCCAGAAAGTTTAAATTAAGAATTAACAGTTTGAGTCTTTTCTCAATTTTTCTCAAATAGAATATAATATTCCAGTTGCATTTTTCTCTTCCATCCTCTTCTGCCCCTCTCCCTTTTTTTTATATATAATTTAATCCCCACTTTGGCAATATTCCCATAATATTTTCACCAGTCATATAATATCCCTTTCTAAACCGTGTAGTTTCTGCTTGCAAATCTCCTGAGAAATGCATAATGGGAGATTACACCAGCTCTCAAAACCAACTCACAGGCTGACCAAAATATTGCTGGAAAAACTTAGCATTTTTATTTTCATATGTTTCCCAACAGAGGGCCAATTAGTTTTGGAAGCTTTCAGAATATTGTTATATGGATAAGATATTTTTATGATGTATTTATAGATGCAGAAGGTTTCAATTAGATGGTCAAGGTGAAAGAGTCACAGTTAGAGGATGTGGTGGTTTCTGTTCTAGTTGCAGTCCTAACGTTATATGATTAGTCACCAGAGTAGAAAACTCACTATTTTCCTCTATTTTTTCCTTTTTCCTTTCCACTATTTTCCTGTAATCTTCTATGATGGAAGATTTTGTACTAAAAGAGCATGCCAATGTCATTGCTTATTTTGCACATATAAAACAAGAAAGCCATGTCCAATTCATTTGACTGACACAACCAGTTCTAGAAAATATTTCAGTGCTATAAAGCATTTAGATTTCCTATTTTTCTGCTACTTTTTTATACCTTCAGACACTTCACACCAGAGTTCTAAGAACTCTGTAGTCTAGCAGTGCTTCTACTCAGTCTTGGGAGTGTTAACATCTATTTATTTATTTATTTGCAAAACAAGTCATCCATTACAGAATATGAAGCAGTGATTTGAATTTCTTCTCCTGTAGCTACCATAACCAGTCTCTGGAATATCCAGCAGCTTTTTTCCAGCTGCTTCTTCAGATCTAAGAATTACTGTTGAATTTGAGGATCTAATTCCTTTTTTTTTTTTTTTTTTCTCCATCTTCTCATCTCAAAAATCATACAGAATATGTGTTTATGTCTCTCTTTGTCCCAATGACATTCAGTGTTTTTACAAATTGGTGCAGTGTCAACACAAAAGGTTGAATAAGAACCAGAATAATCAGTTGTCTGACTGTTCTGATGCTTACTTAACCTGTGGTTTTAATGATGTAAAACGCACTTTTCCACTCCCAATGAGTGCCCTTCTAACCACTAGTTAGAGATAACTTCTTAAGCATCCATCACTTTTGTGATGTTCATTTAGTATAGGCGTTGCAAATAACCAAAACACAAAGCAATGCCTTTCAAGAAACAGCTATACTTGTCATGCAGGGACCACAGCAAAACAAAGGACAGCATGGATGCAAAGCTGTGCAGAGGAAAAGGATCTGGGCTTGCTGGTCAATGCTCACCTAAACATGAGCTGGCAGTGTGACCAGGTGGCCCAGGAGGCCAATGGCATCATGGCTTGTATCAGGAATAGTGTAGCCAGCAGGGCCAGGGAGGTGATCATCCTCTTCTATTCTGCTCTGGCAAGGCCGCACCTCGAGTACTATCTTCAGTTTTGGGCCCCTCACTACAAGAAGGACATTGAGGCCCTGGAGCGTGTCCAGAGAAGGGCTACGAAGCTGGTGAAGGGCCTGGAACACAAGTCCTATGAGAAGCAGCTGAAGGAACTGGAGTTATTTAGTCTGGAGAAGAGAAGGCTCAAGGGAGACCTTATTGCTCTCTAGAACTACCTGAAAAGAAGTTGTGGGAACTGGGGGTTGGCCTCTTCTCACAGATAACCAGTGACAGGACAAGAGGGAATGGCCTCTAGTTGCACCAGGGGAGGTTCAGTTTGGAAATTAGGAGACATTTCTTCTCAGAAGAGTAGTCAGGCATTGGAACAGGTTGCCCAGGGAGGTGGTGGAGTCACCGTCCCTGGGGATGTTTAAGGAAAGGTTGGACATGGTGCTTAGAGACATGGTTTAGTGGGTGATATTGGTGGTAGGGTGATGGTTGGACCAGATGATCTTAAAGGTCTTTTCCAACCTTAATGATTCTATGATTAAGAAGGTAGGTAGAATGTGACCTCTGAGTAAAAATCAGTATTACCAGTAATACAGTAAGGAAACCGGTATCATCAAGTTTCTCAATTTAGCATTGTCCACTTAGCTAAGATATATTACATGACCATCACTGGATAAAGCCTACACAAAAGCACAACCTATCTGAATCCTCACTACACTGCCCAGCTATAATTACTCACACAACTGAAGTATGAAGTATAATGATTCACTTAAACAATTTGAAGTAGGTCCTGAGATGAAATCTGTAGTTAACTAACAGTTTTTGTAGTTTAACTATTGAAAATGCAAAATGCCAGATGCACAGAAAACATGGTTCTAACACAAACATGAAATAAGTATTGCAAAGTCGATCTTCCTTAACGGAACAGAAATACCGGAGACAATTATCAAGGTACCTGTAGATATGTAAAATGGGCTTGGGAATGAGATCACTAGGATTTCAACAGGAGGCCTAGATAGCTGATGGTAGTTGAATATGTCATTGGCTTAAATTTCATTACAGCTAATTACTGTAAAAAAAAAAAATTGTTTTCTTCCCCCTCTTAAAATTACAGTCTATATAAAACAAATGTTTTGAAGACAATAGCTTTTATGAAGGAAGTTATTATAACTTTAAGGAAGGAGATTGCTTACACAGCAGGACACAAACTACAGCAATTCAAAAAAAACGGCTTTTCGCTTATGTAGTGATCCTGCCGGGCTGATGATTTGTGAGGAAACGTGGCATAACTCTTGCAGTTTTTCTGTTATACTAGTATGAATTATTTGCAAAATCTATGTAATATGGTGCTGCATGGATAACAGATCACCACAGAATTTGAGGCAGAAAAAATCAGCTGCACTGTCCATGCTTCTGTTTCCTGCATAAAAGAAATTTTGGAAAAATATGGCAAGATTAAGAAGGCAAACAAGACAAACAGATTTAAGTGGTTTAGATCTAATCTGCCAGTTCAAGAAAATCTGTGCCTCTGATCTTTCCTTACTATCACCTGAGAATGCAATAAAAGTGGCTTTTTAAGCCACTATGGTGCACGTTCAATTTTTAATGTACTTGTAGAGATTTAAGTACTTTTTTTCCTCCATGACTAGTATGAGATGCAGCAACAAAAACAACAACAAACAGAAAGTAACAAAGCATTCAAACATCTCTTTATCTTACCCCTCTGTGTGTTCCAACAGGAATCTTGGCCTTTTCTCCTCTCCTTAGTTTCTGGAAAGTCTTTTAGCAAGTCTTTCTAGTCCTTGTAGGGGGACACTTAGGAAAGGAGACTCGGATATGAAAAAATAACTTTGATGGGTAAACATGAAAAAACATCTGTATAGGTTGTAGAATCTGTCATTGGAAGGTTTGATTTTGTAGTTTGTTTGTCATGGGGTGGTAGCTTTCTTTGAGATTGGATTTGTTAAAAATTTGCCACAAGTTATCTTGCTATTGCTAATCCAGTTCCATGCAGGAAAAGTGAGATAAGATCACTTATTTCATTCTTATCTTCACATCTTCTTTTCTGTGAATAAATTTACTTTTTCCCCTCCCCTGTCTTCTGCTCACTCCTAATCCCCCAGGTATATTTCAAGCTGAGCACTGTCATCCACTCCCACTGACTTCAGCCACTGTCTTATGTAGACAGTTTTATCTCCCATTCTCCCCATGTTTGCAGTGAAATCTCCTGACCTAGTGTGATGCAATTTCAACAGCATCTTTCTCAAAATGCTGTTTCCTAATAAATTCTACCTGTTCCACTACATCTGCTGACGCTGCAGTTGTAGTTTACTTGTGAACTCTGCAGGTCAGAAATATTTGATCCTGAGCCTACCAGCTCTTACAACAAACAAGCTGTAGTCTGACTGGCATAAGGCACCTAAATCTTTCTGTAATTCCCTGACACGGTTTGGATGATCACAGCTGGCTGATGCAGACTTGCTGGTATCTAAAAGGACTAACTCTTAAATCTAGGCAGCCCTGACTGGGTTACAAAACATCCATTTAACATTCCTTAAAAAATACGACTTTACTACCCAAATGAGTGGTGTGTCAGAATCCTCAGCTACCAGAAGGAGCATCCTTCTGTAATTGAAAATTCCTGCCCATCTTGTTCTGACTCTGTGTTTACTTAGTGCCAATCAAATCTCTACTATTTCCTTCCAGCATCTACAAAAAATAGGTTCTTGGTATCTCTGAGCACTTTTCACAAAGTCCTGCTCAAGTATATGGTGACTAGGGCAACCTGAAAGTATGCTTCTTAATGGTAGCTTTTTCTCCAACTCAGTCTCTCTGTTGATTTCGACTACTCTTTTCAGACCCTGCCCTTTGTATTCAGCATGTGTTCTTCTGCCATAGTGTTTTGACCCAGCCACTAATCTGTACCTCATCTTCATTCATACTTCCTCTTCTAAAAATAATTTAAATACTATGATTTGTGATTTCCTTCCAAGACACATCTGAAAGGATCTTGTTGATGCCTTTCTTTTCAACTGTGGAAGCTTCCCAGTGGTTCACTGTTGAAATATTCACATTTCCTTTAGGCAATCCCTTCCATGTGAGCCTGTTGAGTGCTTTTAGGTTTGCAGAAAGAAGCAAACTTGCAAGACAAGCAGACAGCTTGTGAGCTAAAACTCTTGAGCTTTGAGGGGCTTGTTTGCCTGAAGGGTGAACATAGTTCACTGCAGCTCTACCAAAGTTCCATTTTGTTAATAAATGTATGCCATGTAGCTGGCTAAGTGAAAAATGAAATTCAGTAGTAATTCCAAAAGGACCTCAGGGAGGTGTTACACTGACAGAATGCTGATTTGTATCTTTAATAGGACATCATACCAATAAAACATCAAAATCATTTTATATAGGTGTATGTCATAACATGCTGAAGCATCCTCATGGCTAGAAAAGTTTTTTGTAGTGCTATCATAATAAATTCAGTTTTACTCTTTGTCTTTCTGGCTTTGTGGGTTGTTTTTATTGTGTATGTAGCTTTTATGAAAATGACTGTACATTTGTTGTTACTCAAATATAGCATGAACAAAAATCTGAATTTTTGTCAAAGGAAACTCAAGAACCTCTCAAACATTAGAACTCCTAAAAAACATTTGACTGACTCCTTTAGCAATGTTTAGTGTTGTGTGATTCAGTGGAAAATGTAGCACCACCACTTAAACACATGTTGCCTCCAATGGAGCCATGTGGCTTTGGTAGGCTTTTTTATTATTTTAATTTATTTTCTTCAGCTGTTTTGTGCATTTGACAGATTTTGAGGGAGATTTTGGTCACTGTTGAAGTAGTCATACAGCACAAGTTGTCAGCACTAATCCTCTCTCACACCCTGGGAACTGACATTTCTTGGATATGAGCTGAGTTGTACTATTTCACCTCAGGATACAGCAATGATGCACTTGTAGCTTACAAGTAGTTTACCAGTGTGGTGAGTTGACCCCAGCCAGCAGCTAAGCACTCACACAACTCTCTCTTACTCCCCTGCTCTCCCTGGTAGAATGGAGAAGAGAATAAGAAAGAAAAAAGCAAGAAAACTTATGCATTAAGACAGTTTAATAGGTGAAGAAAAGAGGGGGAAAAATTAGCTCTACTCCAGCCAGATCCAGTACAACCTGCTAACTCAGCACAGCAGGTTACAAAGCTTGCAGGCACTGTACTGATCTAGCCAAGCATCATCTCTCCAGATAACTTATCTCTACAAATTATGAATCATGCTGACACTTTGAACTTGATTTTTTGGTTTCTGATTGGCATCCTTAAAAATAAAGCATAAACAAAAATAGTAAGTAACTACAGTACAAAATTTTGAACTAACTTAGCACACTGAGAATGCTATATTTTTCCTACTCTTATTTGCACCACAGATTCAAAGCTATTTTTTAAGGTCTCCTCAATTTGAAAACACAGTGTCTTTCTTTCAGAAGTCATCCAGAAAAGTTCATCTGGGACTTCTAGGTTATTACATCAGCATTCTGACATCCTACAGCTGAAAACACAGCTTGAGCTGCAGTTTCCACAGATTTTCATTTACTGTTAACAGCCAGAAACGTTTACACATGAAGAGTTTCTGCTGGATGTAAAAACTTTGCAATTTATCTTTTTTTCTTCTTTTTAATAATGAAAATTTCTCACTATTTTTATCCTAAACAACACTGAAATTTAACTCTTAGTGACTCTAAGTGAATGACTCAGTAAGTTTTGCTTATAGTACTTATATTCTTGCTTCAGCATATAACCTTGTAGGGGAGAAGAAGATCCTACCTCAGGATTTCTTTTGAATCCTGCCTAGATTAATAATATGCAGAAACCATTGCTATCTAGCAGCTATTGAATAGTAACTGCAATTAAGTAGGTCTTTTCCTAGCAGGTATCTGTCCTTGCAATTAACTGGTACCCATCCTGGAAGTCTCAGGTGAGTATACATGGTGTAGTGACAGGCTATTTCATTGCCCTAAGTGCCTGTATGTCTTCAGATTATGAAGTTCAAATTCAAACTGCAGCCTATTCTCTGATTAATAGCTAGCCTGGAAAATTTAAGTTGCAGACTTTTCAACTAGGAAAAAATAGTTGGATTTCACCTAAACCAGCTTTTTACTGCTTAGTAGTCATCAGGGCTAAAACCAGCTGCTTCAATCCTTCTCTAATATGAACATTATTTTAAAAATAATTGAACTAGTATTAAGTACTAATATTTCAAATACATTTCTTTGGGTTTATTTTACCCAGTAAAATGGTTTTACTATGTACTATTTCTTGCTTGCTTTCTACATTTACAGAAGTATAGTATTTTATTGAGTACAGTAGAGATGAAGCCTAAAAAATTCTAGAGTGTACATAGTGGAGCTGCGAAAACTGGTTTTGGTTTGGAATGGTTTTGGCTGAAACTGTGTTTAAATAATTTGGCTGAAACTGTGTTTATATAATTTGGCTGTTCCCTGAATAGAAAGGGAATAATTGTTACATGAAACCTCCCCATTTGCGGATGAAGGAAGGAAGACAGGCAAGATATGGTCACAAGGGAATATTCTCACAGTTCCAAAAAGAAGTAGAAAGATTCTTTTTTGTAATGACTGCTAGGGAATGCCTAGACAGTACAGGTCACTGGCACTACTGTTAGCATCTTTTTGCTAATAGTTCTCCTAGCTAAAGCATTCCTTTGAGAGACAGCAAAATCAATTCACAGAATCACAGAATGGCTGAGGTTGGAAGACACCTCTGGAGGTCATCTGGTCCAACCCCCTTGCTCAAGCACAGTCAAATTCCCAGGCATCATTTTTAGCAAGAGCAATACTATTGCAAGTAAAGGACTGCCAACACCTCTACTTTACTCTGTTACTTCTGAATTTATCACAAAAAGCTGTAGAACACTAAACAGAAAATCTAGAATAGAGAGGTGTGAAATATGAAAGTACTATAAACTTTTCTCTTTAATCTGCTGAACGCACTGCAGCTGCTCTGGTACTATTACTCAGACACTGGTAAAATAAAATAAATAAAATAAAATAAAATAAAATAGTGACTGTGGCTCTTTAACGTTGGAAAATAAAGAAGAAAAATAGGGAAGAGATTTTTACCTGTCCCACCGTTAAAATGCTAGTGACTGCAGACAGATGTCAAAGAAAGATGAGGAAAGAAAAGAAGAAAACATGACACTAAAAGGGTCTAATGGAACTATTGTGAACTGGAAGTAAAGGTTTTCTGTACTTGAAAACAGACTGTAGGAGCTGACAGCCTCGGAGTCTCAACTGAATTTTTTGGCTGAAAAATCTTTCTGAGAGATGTTACTAGCAAAGAGCAAGATTTATAATTGTGGAAAAATCACAAGCACACCAATATGGAAGTGAGCAATTACCTAGTTATCTTTGAGAGATTTTTAAGCTACTTAGAGGCACTTTGAATTTGATGCAGAGGTGAACAAAGCTGGCAATGATCGATGGGATGTTGTTCTAGGGAAAGCTGCTTTGTAGCCCTACAAATTTAATCAGGCAATTACTGTGATTCAACTAGAAAGCCTACAAAGAGTAGAGAATTCTCGCCCTCACTCCAAACTGAACAATACCTACCCAGCCATTGCATTATTCTAGGTTGGTGGCAACTGAGAAGATAGGTGAGGGAACATAAGCCACATACAACAACACTTCATCTGAAATTCCTACTTTAAAATATTATTGTCTGCTACTGTGCCCGATTTCTTTAAATATGATTACTCAAAAATCAGATTTGCCAAATTTCCATTTTTCGTATGAGGGAACAGGAACATAGGTTCAAAATACAACGGTTGTATTTAAGGTCAACTTTTACTTATGTATACAGAAATATTTTTTGACCTAGTGCTGAAAATACTTTTCCTCTGTAAGGTAATGAAACACTTCCAGGTAAAAATTAGTGCTTTTAGAAAAAAATCTCAGAGCCAATTCCCAAATGATAACCAAAATAAACATTAGGACCAAAACAGAGAGCTGTATACACACACACATATATAAAAAAATCTGCATTTTTTCAGCCAACTGTAAATTTGAATCCACAAACAATAAAGAAATGCAATGTCTCGTGTTTCCTTTGTTGTTTTAACTTCTTTAGTTCTGTATTTAAAATACTCATGCTTGTGGGTGTGACCAATAAGTATGGAAAAAGAGGGTATGTAACATTCAAAATTACGTCAGTATAGAGCTCTATATTCTATATCTGTAAATCTGCATTAGAACTTGGTACCCTTCCCCAAACATTTATTTGAAGCCTTGAGATATAGCAATTGCTGCAGAATTATAAATGTATTCCAAGGCAGTAGAAAAGAGTCGTGTTTTAGTCATGCTTTAAATATTGTCCATACACTCTTTACTAAATATTACATTTAGCCATTATAGGAACCAGCGGGATAGTAATATATCTTTCAAAGATAAATAACTGCACTATCATTCAATGATACACTAAATATTTTAAAGAATAGATATGAATATGGTTATTGAGCCTTAGCATTTATGACATGGACAAAGATGAAAAAATTATGCTACAGACATAACAAGAGAAGTTGTTAGGTATTTTTTAAATGCACACGGTATACATTCTATTTTTTATTTGGTTTTGAACAGTTATACAGAAACCCAGTAAGATTTTCAAATCCCCTAACTTTGTGCAGATGCAAGTCATGGTCTAATACATTAATAGTAGAAAAATCAGGTTTCAATTAATATCCAATTTGTTTCTAAAATTCTTCGAAGCCTTATCAGTCTGTTGAAAAAAAAAGAAAGATGATGATAGCAGGCAACATTTTTTGTGATTTGCCTTTCAGCCAAAAAGTGTCATTGAAAATACTTATGTAATATTTTAGAATGACTAAAATAGTAGGCTTAATACGAACTTGGCTGAGTCAGTGTTGTACTTCTCAATCTAATAACAACCTCATTATTGTTTAATTAGTAAAGATAATTAAATATGTTCTGTTCCACACAACAACTGCAGAAAATTATTATTACTTGTTTCACATGCTCATACTGAAGACTTCTGCTAGAAACCACTTTGTCATAGTATGTCAAAGCTTAAGATGCTTTTGACAGTTTTTCCAAATGACATTGGAAGACAGGATCACTACATATATATATACATATGTATATATATGTATATATATATATGTGTGTGTATATATATGTGTATATATATATATATACACATCAAGCTATGCTGTGGATAATCTTAAAGGCCTGTAAATGTCATTAGAGTCTGTTAGTATTATAACAACTTTTTAAAGGGTTCTCTGTCCCCACACCTCTTTGTGTTTCAGGTTGGGAATTCACAATAAGGGAGAACAAGAAAAATGAAATACAGAACGGATGTTTTTGTCATTAAATTGTCATTTTCCATGTATACCACTGTCTACAGCAATGCGTGATGGTCATTTTTCTGAAAGGCTTCAGAATCGTCCACAGCTAGGTCAGCTGCTGACATTTGATAACATAAACATGTAGATAGGGGAATATTTTAATCCTTTGATGTGTGTTATTGTGTTAACACATTGGTTAGAGCCTGCAGTTGCAAGTGATCTCCCAGCAGGCAAGCATCTATTAATTTCAAACATAATTATTAACAGATTTAATTATAAAAATACTTTAAATTAAAATAAATAAATAAATAAAAATGTGGGGAAAGTAGAAAGGAAAGATTAAGATAGACAACACTAAATCAATTGATATCACAAGATAGATTATTTTAAATTTACTATTTTAAACTTAATATTTTGTATAAATGGACAATCTCAGAAAGATTGGCTTGAGTAAAATAGTTCATTTAAATATTTCAGCTCTGTGGTGTAAGGCTTGACGAAACAATCACCATTGGCGTCTGCCTGCAAGTGTGATGCTTGCATAGCTTTTCCTTTGCTGTAGGGACCACTACTGAATTTCAAACTGGAAACTAAGGCACCACTACTGAATTTCAAACTGGAAACTAATGTTAATGTTTTATTTCTTCATATTACCCCCACTCCCAACCATAATTTCACTGATTGCCATTTTTTAATGAAGAAAAGTGACAGAAAATAGTGAGCTGTCAGCAGCTATTTTTCCAGCTACAGATCTACGCATGTATCCACACATCTATTATTCATTTGTTTGTCTCCCAGTGTGTCTTCAAAACCAACAATTTGTTTTTGAACTACTCGTAGTAATACTTAGCCACTGAACCCTTTAATTACTTACACTACTGACAAGCAGGGCTCACTCAAATGCTGAGATAATGGTTCTGTACATGCAAGCTGAATTGAAAAGGCAAATGACTGAACTTTTCCTTTCTGCCCAAACCATCTATCTGTTTTATTAAATGCACAAAATATTTTTCCCAATCAGAGAAGGGAAGTCATGTCTTTTCTGCCGGTGGTTATGCTAGTGAATATAGCCTCTCAAAGACTAACTCTGATTTTCTGAAATAATACTTAATTTTATAGGGAACAGGAAACATTGCTCTTTCCAAGCCCCCGTTATTCCATAGCCTGCATGATGCAGGTGTTTTTTTTTCCGTTTTTGTTTTTTACTTATAGGTGAGAAAAATGGGTTCAAATCTCATTACACCAGGAAAAACTTCAGTGTCCTCTCTGCCCCTGATCTCTTTCCTTCACCTCAGAAAAAGGTCTTTAGGAGTAATCTGCCACATAAAAGGCAATCTTCCAGGTTCAATAGCCTTTTGTGAGAAAGGGATGACTCGGATAACTAACTGCATGATAATTTTATGGCTTTGAACCTGAAGTGTACAAGGGCACTTCCATGAATTACAAACTGTGTATCACAGAAAACAAGACTTAAACTCATCCTTCAGAACCTTCTACGGACCGCTTACCCTATTGTGTACTTAGATCCAGATTCAGCTTCATAACTTTCTGGTGTGTACCAGTGTCCAAACTGGGAACCAAGTTATTCTGTATTCCTGTTCTAGTAAGCACAGAGGGACAGGATCCGCTATATGGGTAAATTAATTCATGAGTGATCCCAACAGAACACACTGCTTCACTATCTACATAGGGAGCCTACCCAACTAAGAGACTCCTATTTTTTATGTCTCATTTAAGCTTTTAAAATTCAGTGAGTACTGATTTGGGGTTGCACAAACTCTTTTCAATACCTTACTTTCATAAAAGTGAGTCAAGTCACCTGTGCTAGAGCTCTAGATTTCATCATCCCGTCTTTCAAAAGAAGCATTTGCTAGAACTAGCAATTAAACCCCACTTTCCTAAGACCAGATCCAGCCTGTTATCACAAATACATGTAATTCCTGATTTAATCCTAATTTCTGTAAGTGATGAATACCTGTAAAACCCAGAAACAATATTAAACTGTTCTAATAAGCATAGTGAAGCAGAGGCTGATAGACACTGACCAGCCAATACACAATTAAATAACAAAATATTAATGAATTTCAAGCCTTATGTTCTGGGTGATAGAGACCATCACTAGAAGAAATGGCTAACGACAAATTTGAATTGTTGGCCCTAAATAAGCATTAAAATTCAGCATAATCACAGAAAAGAAAAAAAAAAAAACACTTGGGAACCAAATTTATGAAAAATAGGAGTTTGAAATGTAAGCAACTACCAGATACATTACAATGAAGAAATGGGTGATTATTTTTGCAGTAAGAGATTGATACATATGGGTTCCCATTTTGAAAAGACATGAATCGATTTGCACTTACAGGTACACAAGGGTTTTTAAGTGAAAATTAAGAAAATAATATTTTCATTGCATTAAAATAACACCACTCTCTCAACTGATATAAGTACACATATCTGATACAACCACCGTGAGTTCTCTCTTTTGTTCAAAACTGTGAAGAAAAATATTCCATCAGAAATACAGAATTTTCTGGAAATAGATTGCATCATCTTGTAATGGAGAGTCAAACTTCAGCCCATTTCCATGGAGAACTCATAGGGCAAAATAAAAGGGGAAAAATAATAAATAATAATAATAATAATAATAATGCCACATTCTAATCATTGATTAGCAGAGGACATTTGTTGACGTACTGAAACTACAATTCGGTTTTATCCCACAGTGTGGTCTAAGGAAGAAATTACACACTTAAGGAGAACCCATGGCTTCAAAGTTTGGCAAATATATTCCAAAATCCATTCCCCTTTCAGTTCACTCTTTGCAGATGTACCCATACTTGAGCTAATTTAACTAAAACTTGAATTCCTCCTCTTTTCATAGGAGGCAAAATGACATCAGAAAGGAACATGGACATCTATTTGTCCAGGTAACACAGCCTGGCCACTTACTATCAAGTCAGATTTTTTTTAGCAGTTTGTCCCAGAATAAATCATAAATTACAGTAAAACAAACAACTCCTGGGCAAAGACTTGCAACCAGTAGTAATAATAGCAACATATACTTTTTGAAAATATTTATAACATATACTATACAGGGATTTGCTTATTAAAAAAAAAAGAATATTTCTTAGCAAATCTTTATGTATTTGATCACTGCATAACATGTAAGTACCATTCAAGTCTTGCTTAAATCTTATGCTGACCCTTGCATAGAGATAAATTTAATTCTTTTAGAGAAATCCCTCCTATCCTGAGCTCTCATCTTTGGCTGGCACTCCAGCAAATTTTGAGCCAAATTTTCTGGAATTCTAATTCTAATTCATAGACCCAAACCTATGTGGGAGGAAGCCTAGAGGGAAAACACCGACCTATATACACACTTTTCTAATGCATATATCACCATTTCATCTACATAATGTAGTATCTGTTCTCCACATGGTGCTGTGTCACATGCTGATGGTAGATGTCCCTAATGTTAGACACCTACTGTTCTTACACCACTGATAGCCTCAACATAAAACAAACAAAAGCATAATTCATATCTTCCCCCGTGTTATGCTGAAAGTTTCTTCTACTTTTCTTCTTCTCTAAGTCCTTTTTATGTGGTGAAGGATAAAACTTTTTATTTCTGGCAATAAAGCATTCAAACACAGCTATATTCATACCACTACTGGCCTTAAAAATATGAAAAATAAACATAACACCACGCTCTAGCATTTTATGATCACCAGGACTATATCTACATTTTCAGCTAAAGGTTCTGGGAGCAGCTGACCAGACAGTTAGTACCACTGCCATCTTCTTGATCTATCTTCTAACCTCCTCCATTTTGAAGATAATGCTTTATAGTCACATATTGTTCAAGTTGCATTCAGTGACTCACAGGGAATAAACCATGTACAAATCTTCATTTTTTTGTGCAGCTGTAACAGGAAATCATTTATCAATGCACCAGGTTCTTTTCTTTCATCCTCTGACCTCAAGGGTCCTAAGCAAACGAGGGAATTGTCAGAGGATAGATGTGCATCTATAATATTCATTCAGTTTACTCAAAGTAGTACCAGGTGAGTGCTAATTACTTCTATTGCATTTGTTGACTAATCTCTAGCTCATAGAACACTTTCAATTTACTGGGTAAGCCAGTGTTTAACAATCCGCAAGACTGATGTTTCTCTTTCCCATATCCAATCTACATATCACATGTATGGTATAAATTTGAACTTAACCAGACATTTGCAAGTGAGGTTATAATAAGGTGATTCTCTATAGTATACTTAGAATGAAGTGTTTAGCAATGCATATGATTCACTACTAGTCTCCTTCAATCTACAGCAAGTAAAGGAAACTTCAGGGTTTTAAGTCTGTTAGCTGCAAAACTGCAGAGAAGCATGTCAACAGAAAAGCAGACCTCTTCTTTTCAATAAAATCTCCAGTTAAGATGCATGCAGACAAATAGATGGCCAATTCTAATTTGGTCTCACTTAAAAAGATAAGATACAGCAAAATCAGGAGCAGATAGCTAGCTGAACAGCAGGTACGTGCCATGGTGTTGTATAGAACTGAGGCACAAAATAAAATAATAAAATAAAATAAATAAAATAAAATATAAAATAAAATAAAATAATAAAATATTACCAATAGGCTATATTAATATTTGTTTAGCAAGCCAGTATATTGTGATAATATTTTTGGCCACTTGATTCAACAAGTAATACATGCAGTTATCTGTTAAAATTACTGAAACTTCCAGATCTTTAATTTGATGTCTAGTTTGGTAAGGTGGTAATGGAAACTGAAGAAAAAAAAATTACGTAAGAAATTCATTTTAATTTGAAACATGACAGCATTTTTTTTTCTCTTTCTTTTAAATTTAACATTTTAAACACTGACTAAACCTAATAGTGACATTAACAAATAACTCTTTCTGACTAAATAAAATGAAGGCAGGAATAAGACAAGGCTCTTTGCATTCAGGGTTTATCTGTACATATATGAAGTTTATGTAGATAAGTAGTCTTCATTCATTATATGTGTCATTTCTAAAGGGCTGTCTCTGAAAGGCTATGCTTCTACAGTCATTCTCAACTGTGAATAAAAATATGCTTCAGTGTTTCTCCATATGACTTTGCCTGATGTGCAAACATAAGGCACAATTCAGCTGCTCAATTCTCAACTGTGAGAGGACTTTACTGCCATTGCTGCAGGGAAAAATAAATTAGTCACAAATTATATGGCTGTTAATAAACAGCAATAACCAACTGGTAAAAGGCAATCCTTTGGGGGGAAAAAAAAAATAATAATCCTTTGAGAGTTTTTCATATTGGTTGCAAACATGACAGGCTACGAAGAACACTTCAGCAAGAGACTGCAGTAGAGGATGTGAGAATGACCACTATGATATGTATTATTAGCTCCTGGGGGCAGAGAACTAAGAAAAAGAGAGGATGGTTAGGCTGATGAAGTTTGTCACCCTTGATCTGCTCTTTAAGACTCCTCTATATCTGGCTTTTGCATATAGAATATCTTCTCTTCTGTCAGATCCGGCATTTGTCATTCCAAGTCAGTGGGACAGATTCCCTCACTGAAAGATTTTTTTAAAAACCTCCTTTATTAACCTAGCCATGTTCTCTCTGAGCATGCATAAATACTCAAAGAAGTGTTGACACTATCTCTTAGATATGGGATATCCCCGTGACTCTGTCCCTTAATCCAGTTAGCAGTTACACAAGGTGAGACACACTCCGATGCAAAATGTGCAAATTAAAAATAAACAAATAAAGGTCTTCATGACTGCCTTAAGGAAAAATCCAGATGTGATCTAATTACTTCCTGGACTCCACTGACACCCTGAAAAAGAAAACGTGAGCAATGCAACATAATTCCGTTAAAATTCACATTGCCCTACAAACACGTATTTGGAAAACAAGCACAATTAAATTATTTCTCATTTTCATAGTTGCCAAGGCATAGTGTGCAGGAACCTCTCTTATGTCTTTATCAAGCTGTCAGTTCCTGCCTGCTCTCTGCCAACACTCTTCACCTGTCTGGGGGTGTCTCAAACATGGCTTGCAGCCTCTTCCACTCAAAAAAACTTTCCAAGCAGCAATAAAAGAAGGTATTTATCTTTGTCCTTCAAATACTCCTTCAGAATACTCTTTTGTCCGTGGAACCTAGACAAGATTGTTATTATCATGCTAACCAGTATTGGCAGCTTGGGGCCCACCTGACTGCATATCCCTGTTTCTTCTCCCTAGTGAACCTTATAAATCATCCCATACGAGCATCCACAAGACGTGAAGTGCTATTGACAGATTCTGCCAAAAAGCTAAACAAGTTATTGAGAGAAGTTAGTATTGGGAAAGGACAAAAAAGGAAAGGGAAAGGGAAAAGCAGCTGAAACAAACAAAATGTGAGTAAAGGTACAGGAAGGAGTTGGAGCAAATTCCAGTCAGCATAGGGAAACAATCTCCACAGTAAAAGTCTTAAAAACCATATAAGAAGGACTGTGAGAACCCCCCTGAGGGTTCATATCCTCTCCTTCTACTGGCAACAAAGCTATATTTGCAGGAGCCCTTTGTCTCTTCTCCCAGAGGCAAAATTTCTGGGCATTGCATCCAGTACTTCCCTTCTACCTGAGCAGAATTAGATTTTTTTTTCTTTTTTTTTTTTTTTCTGGAAACTTGTTCTGAATGCAACAAATAGGTCCCAGAGGATTAAAAACTCCTGCAAACATTTTTGATTCAAGAAATGGAGACAGAAATAACCCAAACCCTGTTTTCCCCTCCCACTTCATTACAGTTCACAATTGCTTTCCCCTGAAAAAAAGGTATTAGTCTTGGCATAAGAAACAGCCTATAAAAATCTATTCAGCCCAAATGTTAGCTTCCTCAGTGCCAAACCCTTGTTCAAAGAAACATGTGTGCATGCTGGAATAA
This sequence comes from Cygnus olor, assembly GCF_009769625.2. Classification (NCBI taxonomy): domain Eukaryota; kingdom Metazoa; phylum Chordata; class Aves; order Anseriformes; family Anatidae; genus Cygnus; species Cygnus olor. Next base: position 18,782,469 of record NC_049172.1, on the reverse strand, counting down.
ATTTTACTATAGTTAAAATTGGAGGGAAATATTCTGTAGGCATAACAGGCAGGCTTGAGGAACCGTCCTGGTTCCACTGTGATGAACCCTGCTGCCCTGTCTTGGAGGCAAAGTTTGCCTTTGGATTGGAAATAGGTGGATATCATCGCCTAAGACCTAATGTTGCTAAGGTGTTTGGGGCAAAACTTTCTCTTATACTCAGGTTAGGTATTCTCCTTTACACCTCATTTACCAATCTCACAGATATCTTATAAAAGCATCCCTTTTGATAGGGTGTTGATGGGGCAGATGGTTCCAAATAAAAGGAGCAGTCCAGGAATTAAGGCAGTTTTGAATTACTCCCCTGATAAATTCTGTGTTGAACTTCAACCTGGGACAACTTCCTGACGAATTTAACAATCAGGCCATTCTTTTAGATGAAACAGGTGTCCTGCAGTGTATAAATAACTAAATATTCCTTGAACCAGAGGGAGAAATGAAAGGTGACAGACTGACACAGAGTTAGGATGTTCCTGTGGGAGTGTCCAGTTCAAATCCCTTCTCCCTAGTTATTTAGTAATCTAAATGAGATTATTTAGATTATTTAGAAAATCTCATTGCAGATAAGGGTGCTCAACTATAGCCTGTAAGTTTTCCAGCACTACAATACCTAAATCCTTTCCAGAATTTAACCATATCTGTTTTGATTAGAATGGATATTACTAATCAGAGATTTGGCTCTCTATTCCAAAAATGTAAGAATAGAAAAATAGGATTAGGCCAGGTTTTCAGACTGCTTGTCATATGCTATCTGCAGTCCTGCACCATTCCTAACAGAATTACATCACTTCAGGAATTATTCAACTAGAAAAGGAGCAGAATCACTTTTTGACTCCAAGTAAATCAAGTATGCATGAGGTGTTGGTCAGGATTTTCAGTTCTTGTTTGCTTCAAGTTCTAAAGCTCTTGAGAAAAAAAAAAAACTGAAAGGAAAACATGCCAAAACATACAGAATAACATTATATAGTGCTACTCTGTATAGGTTAAATTAAAGGCAGGAAGAAGCTTCCTCCATTCTTACAGTGTTGTGAGCTCTGTAGATGCATACATGCTTCATGTAACTATCAGATTCACAAACATATTTTATTTTTGTTTTAAAAGGTCAGATTTTTATTTTTATTTATTGATTTATTTGCAATCCACTGCATCCATAATTTCCCTGCCACTGTTACAATGAAGGATCAGTGCCACCTACAGACAGGGATTAGAGCAGAGCACAGCTCAGTGTGAAGGAAAGTAAGGAAGCAAATCAAATTTTAAGCCTCAGACCTTCTAGCTAGAACAATCACTCTGTAATGAAAAAGAGCTGGCAGCAAGATTCACAGAAATATTTGGACCTTTTCATTTGCTTATACTTACTGATCACAAACATTTCTCCAGTAAGTCACTGGAAAAGATGCGTTCTGGATGCTGCATTTGGCTGTATCAGTTTTCTAAATGCAAATCTCATACACAGCTGAATAAAGCAGAATACACTGCTCTCTGCTCCTTTTCTGTGCATCTACTTAATTTTGGTTGGCTGTTATCTGAGTCAGTTCAAAGGGGAAAAAGCCTTCCCCCTTAATTAAAAGTGCCAATTAGATTCTGGTTTAATGATCCAGATAAAATTAAAACCAGACCTACTTCTCACCCCAAACTAAGCTACATTAAACCAAACCTAAAACTTCAGAAGAGATTATAGGAAGACTGGCAGAGCAGAGCTCATTAATCAAGCTAGTTTAAGTGCTGGCAGTGGTTTGGTTCCTCCTCCCTCTGGAGAAAGAAAGGGAGCAGAGGGGAATAGGTTATTTTCTAGTCTAATCTCATTAAACCCAAACCAGTTTTACACCTTTCTTGTCTCCACACAAGTATAAATGCATGCACACATACACATACGCAACTGATGGAAAGGGATTCAAAAATTGCATCTGATTTTTTTTTTTCTTTTTTTAATAGAGATTAACCTCACTGCGTTGTAACAGCAGAGAATTCATCCAGCTCACTAAGAGATCCGTGGTCACTGTACTGTGAAGACTTTAGTTCAGACAGGGTTTGCTGCAATATGTGTGCAGAAACAAATGATGGCTGCAGCCTTCGAAAGACAGCACGTGAAAAATTGGTGATGCTGTCTGGAAGAAACATACAGTAACTAAGGCTCAGGAGAATAAAGAAATCAAGCTTTTTATTTCTTCTTCCGCTGTACACTTCCTGCATAACCCTAGTGCTAGTCTCTTGGAGACTAAGTTTTGCTATATGTTAAAGAGGGTTAGTAGTACTTACTTAGCTGACAGGTACGAGATTAGGTTAAAGTAGCTAAAGCCCCAAGACTCTCAAAGGGAGAGTTCATTTGGAGATGTAGTTATTAACTATTATTGCAGCATTGCAGGCAGACTCTGCAGCTTTGGGGATTTTAACAAAGGAGAGTAGGAAGTCATTGTTGACCTTTCTTTTTAAATCTTACTTCAAATTTTGACCTTCTGTTTCACATAATGGGAGAAATATTGTTTTATGAGTTGCCAGGAATTTCTCCCAAATTATTTATTGCCAACATTCATTCTACCTGGAAACAATCTGAGCACAAAAGAATGAAGAAAAACAGGCTCAAATATTTCCAGTGCAGCATAGCAATCTGTTTAAAAAGTGACAAGATTCTACTGTAGAAAACATGTTTTATGCATTTCATCTTTACTTTGAATCTTCTCTTTCAATAAAAAAAAAAAAGATAAGATAAAAAAAATAATGAAGTAATAGAAAATCATTTCTTAAATCTTACCTTAAAATTTGATGATATTCTATACATACTTAGGCTAAATTTTTTGACTAATAATTCTGTAGGTCTGCTAATACTTTCTGTCTACATTTTTAGACAGATACTCAGTTCATAATAGCTCTCATAATCTTACGGAAGTCGTTTAGTTCCTTAAGTTTCTTTAGTTTCTTTCACATTCGGTCAATTCCTGTCAGATGCAGTTACAAAATATGTAAAACAAACTTCAGATATCTAAATCTCCATCAGCACATGAGTAGATTGTATTGTATAATTAAGATAGATATTGTGTACTTCCACAATTTAGTGAATTTAAAATCCAAAGATTATTGAATATCTTTGCATCCATCTCATAAAACATAGATAAAATAAGCTAAACTGTCTCGTACTTTATAACTGGATCAAATTGATTTGAAATAGCAATTTCCTAAAGCTCCGCAGAACTGATGTAAATCAATTATTACAGATGAATGAAACTCACAAACTGCTGATCTATCCTGCAGCATATGAACCTTCTTCATTTGTTATTATCAGGATCTGCTTTTGAACTATACCCTCCAGTTTCTCTATGTGGTGTTTGAAAGATACACTATCAGAAAAGAAGTCAAAAATAAAACCCAGGTCCTTAAACAATGTTTTATGAAGACAGCAGCAATATTAGAACAACTGTTCCACAGCAGGGAGAAACTCCTAAGGCATAAAGTCTTATATGCCTTTCCTGCCAGCACATTGCAAGCTGTGGACAAACATTTATCCCTCCCTCCCAATTATTCCCTCTTTATAGTAGAAAACATAAGATTTAAATCAGGGAGAGATGATAGTACTTAAATCAAAGAGAGGTGATTATTTAGTTATGTTGGCCAAGCACACTTGAAAGTGTAAAGTTCAGTATTCAGGTCAAGTATCTTTATAGAGCTGTGCATATAATATTTATTCATCCTGAGTACATTTACATTTTCTGAACAACAAAATTTGCCATGGGAATTTGGTGGCAGGGGGAAAATGGCATACTTTGGAAGTGAACTAAATCTAAACCAAATAATAAGCTTTATTTAAATATTATGTGTTAGAAATGCTGCTAGCACCAGGAACTTATTCAGCAGTTAGTCTTATATAAAAGCATGACTGCTAGATATTTATTTTACCTGTTAAAAGGTGACTGTCCATCTTATTTTTCATCTCGTAGATCCTATTTGCTTTCAATCTGGTGTTCTCATTTAGAATGACATGTGCAGTTAGAAACTTCTGATGCAAGTTTTAATTATGTTAACGTTTGGAAGCAGGAGTGTAAGTCAAGCTTTTTCTTTTTTAATGAATACGTTCATTATTTATAGTGATTTCTACACCTCCCATCACAGTAGCTTCTGCATGCCAGAAATTCAATCTGCAGTATAACCCCTTCCTGCATGCCCTCCCAGCTTCTGCAAATAAATTTCTTCTGGATTTTAATCTTCCATTAAGTTCGGTGCATTGTGTTGTGAAAATTTAACTAAAAAATTGTTAGTCTACTTTGTTTTCCATTACTACAAAGGGAAATGGAAAGGGAGAAACTCAACCCCAAAATAAAACTCCTCTTCTTCTCCATTAAGTGTAACAATTCCTGCAGAGATTGTCTTTGGGTGCGACTAGGTTTGTAGAAGTTACTGGAGTAGCACCCTGGCACATTTACATTAGGACCAGACCCTGCAAGCTACACTGATTCTCATAAGACCCCCACAGGGTGTTCTTGAGCCTCCTGCCATGGCCAGCATCAAGATGGGCCACTCACTGTTCCAGCATAGAGCTGGCCCCAAACCCCACAGCCAAACATCCAGGAGTGGGGAAGTAACACTGGTCTCTTCCACTGCTCTAGTGCTAATGAGGTTAGTTATGAGGACTTAAATCCAACTGTCCTAAATGTTTTATCATGTAAATATTAGGCAACAATTTATTCCACAACAGGCAATTTCAAAGTAGTAAGGGTTAGACTGTTCAATGCATAAATCTCTTCATCTGTAAAATAAGATGCTAATAGCATTCTCTAATTAAATAGACACACAAACTCTTTAGAAAGCTGTAGATCTCTAACATTCTTCAAACGTAAACATTTTCACCATTGTGCAATGAGAAATGGAGTAGCAATCACAAGTTTTTCCATGGTGCTGAAAAGCAAATGAGTATGAGAACTGGATTTCATAAATGTTAAGTTGAATCTTCACAGGCATTTGACAGGAATGACATAGGCATAGCAGACCTTGCCCTAGGACAAGGGTAACAACAATTGAGGTGGCTTCTAATCCTTTGATACCATGCTAGACTGCAGTGTTGCTCTGCAACTTTTTTAATGTGTTTGTAGATAAAGAGCAGGAAATGGACTAACCACTTGATATTATCTGCATCCATATGGAAAAAAATTGTGCAAAAAATGTTAATGCAAAAGCAGTTATTGTCACTTTCAAAATATGACAGACAGGTTCCAATTTCTCTATGAAATAAAAAAGCTCTTTCTTTCGGTAAACAATTTTGTGGAGATATTATTGTGCCAACCAAAATTTCAAGAGATCATAAGAGTGCAGTATACTGTATATCTGTTCGGTAATGTGATTGGCAATCTTCTAGATATGTACCATCTGTGCCTAGGGCATTGAAAAGTTCTTTGAGAATTCAATTATTTGATTATGAAATATTTCTTTTTGCTGATTTCTGTAAAACAGTGCTTTCAGGATTGAATAGTGTAAGCCTAGAAAATGGCTTGTGTCCCTGGACTGATACATAATAGATCTTGATTCTTCACAAAACAGACAATAAGCACTCTGTAGCACAGTATTATAAATAAGAAAGGAGTCTGCTTTTTTTTTTTTTTTTAATATAGCTCAGACATATCCATTTTTTTTCAGATAGGAATATAATGAAAAATCCTATATTTCAGAGAAAGACTAAGTGACCTTCAGTTTGTTTTTCTATATAAACATCAGACTGTTCTTAATGTCACTATGTCATACTCCTTTAATGAGTCAAGCATTTTTTGCCAGAGGGAAAAATAATTTCTTATTTTTACCTTTTGAACAAGCATTATACCAATATGAGCCTGCTGTACTTGCAAAATTGTTGTCTCATCAACTACCTTAAATACAAAGAAAAAAGACCTGTACTTGCCATTGGGACTCCATCTGCACTTTTTAAATGATTCTAAGACCTCAGGGCTCCTTTGCTTCCATATATCATAGTCACTCTGCCTCTGACTGAGCATTTTCAGTACACATTGGAAAAATATATAAAAATGACACTTGTTAGATTATGTGGTATGCAGCTATGAAAGAAAGTACTGGGGTAAGGAGCAGTCACAAAAGTCATATTCCTTTATCTTGTAAGAGAGATTTCCACCTTCAGAAGGCAATGGTTATTTCATCATTCTAAGACTCAGGTTGGAGAGGAGCATGTGGATACAAACCAGAGTAATACTGCACTTGGAAGAGTTGTTGAAAAACTGTTCAAATAACTAATATCCTTCACTTGGTATTTGCAGAAATAAGATTTTGCAAACAAGCACGGAGAGGGAAAGAGGGTTGAAATGGAGCTTACTTTACTTACTAACTCTTAGTGTCTCAAGAGAGTGTTAATAGACATTTTTTAAGTGAAGAATAAAACTGAAAAAATTTTACTCCTGGTATCAATGAAAGCTTCAGGACAGTAGATACCAACAGGATACACTTATCTGTCCCTCCAATTTGGGGTTAGATAATGTCTACTACAATGTCATCTGCTCTGTTACAGATGATCTTATAGCATATTAGAGAGTGGAAAATAGATTGCATGGATTCTAGGGATGACCAGAAATAATGCTAAGCAGTAGACAAGCTACAACATATTCAAGAAATCCAATGAGATGAAAACTTTTGGAGGCAGAGACTATCTAGGAAGAAGACAAAGGCAGACCGAGGAAAGCACAAATTTTTTTCCTACTCTTCTTTTTATGGTCACCTCTGGATGCATAATTTTGTGCTAGAAAGATCCTTCCAGTGAGCAGAAAAAAAACTTTTTATTCTTCAATACAGTGAAAGAGCCAGAAATCCCACTTTAATTCTACTCTAATATTGTTCTTCTACATCATTTTTGGGAAAGCTGTGTTAGAAATAAGAAGAGAAAGAAACAGATATTTCAAATATTATTTTCATTGCAACAAATATTTTTGCTTCTTCAGCAATAATGAGCTAAGGAAACTTTGTCTAACTTGATCATTTTAAAAAGCTGGGACATAGCAGTAGAATTACTGCAATTTGCTTTAAGGACAGACTAGGGGAAAGGAATGTATTTTAGGATGATATTCCAAAAAGAAAGTTTAATATATGAGTTGTTTGCAGATATAAATTATGGGAAACATAATAGATTACTATTCTGCTTCTCAATAGAAGTATTATATTTCAAAAAGATTAATACCCTCACTTCTCACTATGACAAAGGAAAAAGTTTGTTCTGATATTCATGCCTACAGTTTCCACTGAAGACAACAGATGTTCCGTGCAATCTCTGTCTGAATGGAAAAGCTATGAAAGTATAAAGGCTAAAATAGTTTGGGTTTCAAATATTTCCATGTAAAATTTTCAAATACAGTCAAGGTTTTGTATCTATAACATACTGTTTTTTTTGGTCAGCATTTCTTTTATCTGGGTGCTTCTCTGTCTTGCTCTGGTCATAGAGTCTTTATTATTTATATTTAACTCCTCTATAAGTTTATTATTAAACACTTTATTATTGCTTTTTTACAAATTTTCTATAAACAGATTTTATTAAAAATCAAATAAAAGCAGCCCCATAAATCCACCAAGGAGACTAATAATGACTAGATTTACACACCTGAAAGTTAAGAATTCAACAGAGAGAGAGCAAGAGAAAGAAAGGAATAGTAAAATTTTAATTAATCACTACAGCAGGACAGTCTTAGTCTAATATCTATAGGTTGTAGCTGACAAATATCCTGTTTTCAGAGGACTTCTTAGAAGGGCATAACAGGACCTGATATCCTAATATATGTCCTAAAGTGTTTACATTTCAGAATTCAGAAAGCAGATTATTGGAATCTTTAAACCCTCATTTTCATTAAAATACAATTTAAAAATTGTGATATTAACTAAAACATTCCAGATTTTTTATGAACAATTTTTTTGGGGACTGTAGAACAGCATGCTGTGGAGAATTAAGACAAAATTAAGTAACATCATGAAAATGGAAACTCCACTTGTTGTTCTACATGCAGGACATGTGTGGAAATAATTGTGAACTGTTTCCAGGCAGAAGGGTCTAGACACTTTAAAAAAAAAAAAAAAAAAATTTTGAAATGGAAATGGCATTAGACAAGAATCAGTTGTGACACTGTGACAATTATTTGAACAAATCAGTATAGTTGAAATGTACTGTCTCTCTTTTAAACATCAGAATATTCCTAAATGCTTTTAATATACCCTGAAATTATTTGTTTTGCATCTAGTCTCTGCTTGTTTAATATTGGATAATACAGCAGTATAGCAAAAACACAGCAGCCCATGGATTCATTACTCATGTGGTATGAACTTTTTACTGCCTTTGGTAGTTCTGAATTTGATTTGTATTCTTTTATTCCATCTCTAAAGTTTCCCCTCTGACACGCTGATCCAAATTTTAGAATATGTTTAATTCAGACTAATTTCAGATAATTAAAAATCTGTTCATCATGTTGACATAATAATCAGCAGAGATAATATTCTGTAAGTCACATAAGATGGAGATGTGAATATTTGTGACATAAAAGTGCTGGCAGGTTATATCATTACTATAAAAGTTTTTTTTCTTTAAAGGCCTGTATTAACAAAACTTAAAGGCATGTCATGTATTGCTTGTTTTATGGATCTATACCTGGTTAATTAAGCATAAACCGCAAATGTTGTTGTCATCCAAGGAATTCTTACACCATCTATTTTAATCCACAGAACCAAATATTCTGGCACCATATGAAGACCTAAATGTCTGATCCCATCAAATCTGATATACGAAAGCAACTAGATAGCAATTCAACTAGGAAGTTATTGGACAATAAGACCCTGTTTTGTAAAGTGCAAGAAAGCTTCTGCTCCCATTCCTTTTGGTTGTAATATGAGAGAGCAGAGCTTCAGCAAGATATATTTTGCTGAACACAGCTCCACTTTTCACTCAGTGGGAAAAATCCTTTTAGTCAGCATAATGGGATGAAGCTCATCAACAAAGTACCCAGGTATCATACCCTGAAGTCTCCATCTCTTTTTTTTAGAATAGGCTCATTTTAACCACAGTGGGGTCAAGGGTGGAGGGTGGGCAGAGGGGGAGGATGCAAAGCTGTGCATTTTATTAGAACAGTTGAGATTTACACTTGATAAATTACAGGTTATGACAACTTGGTCCAGTATTATTTGATGCATTGTGAATTTGGTATTTGTAGCTATTGATAGCTTTGTAAATACTCCCAGATAGAAAGCCTTATACATCACAAAATGTTTGTGGTGTAAGATTAGCCATGAGCACCACAGCTGAATTTAATCAACTAGTCCATTTTCCGGGTATCACCACCATATGGATGCAAAATCCAGAGAACGTCGATAGAAATCCAGAAGTTGGAACTCACGTTCATAGAAAGGGAGAGCTCTAAAAAAATACGTTATCATTTGATTCATATTTTTCCTGACAAGAAAATAATCCATCCTGACACTTTGAATCTTCCCTAAGTGCTCAGCAGTACTTACAGCACTAAGACAGTTTGTCCATTGCCTGTTTCCACCTCCTCTAGATCGTGTGCATTTCAGATATGAATGATTCTTTTAGATATGCAGTTTTCTTAAGGTTTCCTGGCTTTCACCTGTTGCTAGACTTATCAGCCTTACACTTTTTCCTAATTTACTGGTCACTTGTTCTAGGGAATCATTATGTTCTACAGAATTGCTTATTCTTCTCATGAGGTTGTATGTATTATTGGCATCTTCCCTAGAATTAATTTCACTTTCAGTTACATGTCCCTCTGGTGTTAATATTTTTTTGCTTTTCATTTTTAGAAATTCTATTTTCTACTTCAGTAACTTCTTGTTTCTTTCTGATTCAAAAGTTGCATCTTTTTAATATCTTGTGCAATTTTTCTTTCAAAACTAACCTTTGGTTTTCTCATCAATTTAGTAAGATGGCCTAATAGGTCTTGTATTTCCTTCCAAGAAAATGAATGATCATAGTATAGATTTTAGAATTTCTATCTATACTGTTGATTTTTTTTTTTGCTGTCCTACAATCTTTACAGGAGGATAATATGAAGACAATAATAATCCCACCTTTTTATCACATTATAGAAATGTTATGGATTTTAGAATAACTTTAGGTGAAGAAAGAAGAACATTGGGAGACGACAAAAAAAAAAAAAAAGACACTGTACAGTGAACAAGAAAGCGAAGACTTAAATTCGGTGTCATAAAAAGTATCTGTATATGTTTAGTTTTAGATGACTGTGAATCAATAATTGTTTGATCAACCAGACAAAATATGATGTACTGCCATGTAGATATTTCAGTCTAAGCACATCAGGAAATTGGTCACCATCATTCAATGTTTTATCCTGTATAGAAGGACTATATCATTTCAGATTTCCTACTTGGAAACAGCATCCTCCTCATTGCCCTGAAAACCTTCTTAATTCCAGAAACATAGAGAAGCATTAGCAGTAGTGAAATACAGTTGTAACATCTCCAAACTGGGCTCTGTTCAGATTGAAATGATAGTGTAATGGTAAAATACCACAATACTATCACAATACAGTCTTTAGTTGTGCCAAACAAAATACACTGCAGCTGAAGAAACTTTTGTTTGAAGACATCTTCTTTGTCATGAGCAAATTACACATACTAAGTGAATAAAAAGAAATAAACCAACAGATCTCTGTATGAGAAAATCTTACTCAGGCATGTGACTTCTGACACAGAAAGGTAGTCTCTCAGCTGTAGGAAGGCTACAGCATGCAGAAAACCATTAAATTTTCAGAAGGAAGAGTAATCAAAAAACAGAAACAGAAAATCTGAACAGTCATAATAACATGCCCCAGATTCTTTTCTCACTGCAAGAAACTCAGAATTATATTCTGTGTTGCTGTGGTTTTTTGTTCTTCTTTGTTGTTGTTGTTGTTTTTCTTTTTTGTATTTATGGATCAAGTGTTTTCTCTTTTTATCAGTAAATCCTCCTACCCCCAAGTTTCTTGACTGGTCAGAGAAAGTCTTAGATATCCTTGAATTTCTCCATGTGTTTATATTGAATTAGATTAGTTGGCAAGAGTTTCTTTATCAGTCAGGAAAGTATCTAGCAGACAAGGAAAGAAATGGCTGAAAGTGCAAATAAATTACAGTCCCTTAATCTCTACAGATAGTACATTTCCAGGAAAAAGCACCAATGTAATTTGTTCCCCCACCTTGCCTGCCTCCCCCGCAAAGAAAAAGTAAAAGACTGTAAATGAAAAGTTCCAAGCCAGTTCAGTTAAAAAACATTTATAGGTATGGGATAGAGCCAGGAATTGTTCAGAAACTGAGAAGTCATTCAAACTGCAAAATGAGTCATTAACATATGTAAATTGCTTGCTTAATGTGTGATATTGAGACATGCATTTAACTGTGGCTTCAGTGGAAAGCTTGAAGTCAATTTTAAAAATACACATAAAGAAAAACTTTAAGTGGCATTCATAAAAAATAATGTACATTTGAAAGAAAAAATAAAAGTACAAGCAGAAGTCAGATATTTCTTTTAATTACTTTTATAGCTAGATTTTAGTTAACATGGAAAAACATGGAAAAACACCACATACAGAAATAAATCTTTAAAGAGACATCAGCACTGCCATATTCTATTTTTAAATATCTAGGAAATTTGGCATCCACCAGCAGTATTCAAAGCATTCAGCAAGCTGAGTTGCAAACCACCATTGGGAAGAAGCAATTCCAAAGAAGTGACTCCATCATCCAGACGTAATAAATTAAATCTGTTCATGATATTCAAGCCTGAGTTCTCTCTTAGGATTAGCTTCCTAAACCACAACATCCTTTTTTTCAGGGAAAAATATATAGCTAGAAACATCTTTTACATATGCATACATAAGAGTCTAATTAGGAAGGCATTCACGCATAGGTAAGAGCCCTATAACCTACTCAACCTGATTTATAATTAGACCCAAGCCCCTAATTAGAAGTTCTGACACATGTACTAGTCAAGGCTAGTCTTTGCCTTGTAATCCTCTTTCTCGGTCCTTCTTTTGCCTTTCTCAGGAGTTTTTTACTGATCCAAAATAAAACTGGAGACATTAAGAGGCATTGTTCACAGTACAGACAATAACCAGACTGCTATATTCTTCTTCTTCACCTCAACATTATGCTGTGCATCTGAACAGGTATTTTGAAGATGTCCTTAGCACAAACATTAAGTATCACTGTAATTCATTAATGTGACCAGCTTAATGACAGCCCAAGGGCTGTCCATATCCCTTATGATTTTACAGGAACTAGTACTTGTCCCAAAATGAATTGTGTTTGGATTGTGTAGTTACTGAATGTCAATAGGTAGCTAGGAAGCTATTTTCATTCTTGCTTGCATTTCAATTCAAAATGTGTGAGGGTTTTTTAAGCATGAATTAACATGTGTAAGAAATTAAAAGGGCAACTGTTCCTCTTGGAGAGGTTCTTGAATTTCACTGGGTCACTGTTCCTTCAGCAATAGTGTGAAAAGAACACAGCACTTCTGATTTACAAGCCTTATGAGTTTTACAGACCAAAGCCCAAACAAAAGCCTCCCTCATGTCATTTCCTATGAAATGCTTATACAGCCACAGCTTTGGCAGCACTGTGATAAGTATTATTACCATAACAATTGCAACTATCAGTGGGAGAAATTGTCTGACCAGTGAAATTATCATGGGGGCAAAACGTCTCCACAGTAAAGAACAGCATTTTAACTCCAAAAATAAACGCATGGAACTTATTTTTGTTACTAGTTATTTCCAAACAATTTCTTTAGAAAAGGGTAACAAATGGTTTGTGCTACTTACAGTACAGTTTCAAGACTCGGATGTCTTTTTTTTCAGATCTAAAAAGTAATGAAAATGTCAATTACATATAGCAAAAACAAAAAGTATTCTATCAAATACAGGTATCTTTCTTGGTATTGTCATGAGTTTGCTTCTTTATGTGTATCTAAACAGCCTGTACTTTTATCTCCTGCCCTTGTGAACCTTTGTTGTGCAGTCATCCACTCAGAATTAGACAGGATGTTTCATAAATTTTTACCATTCTGGTTTCTACAGAGTATGATTTTCATTTGAACTCGTATTCATATACATACACACAGCTGTTCCCAGCACCCTACACTCAAAGGCATGAAATGCATAATGCAATATTTGAGGAAGATCAAAATCAAGAAAATACAAATAATGCACATACAAAACAACAGTTTCTCAAGAAATACTCAGTGTTCCTGCCTTGTAAACATTTTTTTATATAATCTATCTCCTTCTTAATTCTTTAAGTCCTTATGTTCTGATACACATAATGGTACACAACCCCAACATTTGTGAGAAATGTAATAAATTTCAAGTTAGACTGAATCACAGGCCTCAAAGTAGGGGGGTTGAAAACTAGAATAGACATCCAAAAGTTATGGTAGAGCCTAGAAGTACTATTTACAGCACCCCTTGTAAAAACCTCCAGATACGGTGTTCTCTTGAGCTAATGAGATTCAATCCTACCTTTCCCTTCCCAGGCTTTCATCTAGCTGCTGTGAACTGCAGAGATTTGGGAACCAAGAGAGATGCAGAAACTATTCTCCCATTCTTCTCTTAGAGTAGGACTTTTATTGAAGAAGTGATTTCAAATTCCAGTAAGCATTTTGTTCCAGAAAATATAAATTTTACCCCAGTGCTTTAAAAATTTGGAGGAAGGCCCAAGTCCTGAGTCTATATCAAGGACTAATTGTGTGCTGTATCTTTGTCTAGCAAGTATAGAATACAAAATGTATACACAACCTCAGGGCATAAAGTTTTACATTCCATGCAAGTACCTATTTACTGGGAAAGTCATGTGCTTTCTATTTCTCACTCAGACATAGTAAATATTGAAACCTAACACAAATTAGCACAGCTGCAAAGATGCTAAGAGCTGACAGTGGCCAGCTGACTGGGAAGTCCTTGGGGAAAGTAAGTACCTACAACCATGAGTGAGTGCTGTAGCTGCTAAGAGTCTGCTGTCACTTACGTAGTGTCGAACTCCTACCCTATTTGCAGAGGAACATACTTTGAAGACAATTTAAGAAGAATTCTGTGATTTCTAGACCTGTTTAAGTATATCCATTTTCTCTGGAGGAGTCCAACAGACAATGAGATGAGTTGTAGATGTAGGCCCTTAGAAATAATAGTATAGTAGATGCTGAACTACCAAAAAAAAAAAATCACTCAGTTGTGAATCTTCACCCTGAGTTCACTACCTGCCTCATTAAAAAAATAAATATATATATATTTTTTTTAAATCTTAGTAGTGGCAGTAGTGCACATGGTTTCCTCATGATTGTTCTCCCTGAGGCTTTTCTACCTCCTGTAAGAGACTAAACAGTGAACCAGTCAGATAGTATGGTAATGACTGCTTGTCTGGTTGGGGAACTGCCAGGTTCTTTTTCCTGCTGTAGAGCACTCTATATCTGAAAACTGAACACATGCCTCCCACACAGTAGCAGTACCTTCTAGCCCTCATTTTTAGCAGCTTGATTACTGTTGTGGATAATGTAGAAGGAAAAGAACTTTTTAAAGTTCAAGTCAAGTTTTTAATTATGCCTTACACATACATGTAAATGAAGTAATTTAGTGATGGGTGCCTGGCAGGAGCTACCTATTCAATACAGTGAAATCTTCATCTAGACCAGGCAAAAAAACAAACAAACAAACAAACAAAAAACACACACACAGAAAACCATACACACAATAAAAGCTGTAGAGCTCCCCGTTCCCCTGTGACACCTCCAGTTGAAAATCCAGACCTCAGCAGACTTTGGTACATCCCCAGACAGTCTATTAACTTCCTATTCTTAGCTTCCCCATACTGTTTTTATATGGTCCATGACAGCTTCTCTGAGCCCATCCAAGTCAGGTTTTTCAATGTGAGGGATATACTGCCTTCTTAATTAATCTTGCTATAGTCATTGTAATCAAATAAGTCTCTCTGTCCAGGGTCAGAAGAAGGTCTGGAAAGACTGAGAAGCTGGGGTGACCCAGCATGTCTGTTCTAGGGGTGGGTTTGTGGTGTGTTTTCTTTTTTTGGGAGGGGGAATTTTTTGTTGTTAAATTGATGTGAGTTTTCTTTTTCACAATATTAAATGGAAAGGGAATTTATCCTGAAAGAATTCAATTTAATTAAAAATTAGATAAACTTGTTCTAAAACCCACATCACCCAAGAAACACATAACCACCAGCCCAAGACGAAATTATTTGAACTGTGTCTAAATGAATCACAGACTAGAAGGAGGCTGTTTCCACCAGCAACATTCTGATAGTTCACAAATCCTTTACTTCACAACAGTCAAAATATAATAGGAGGGGATTTTAGAGGCATAATCACTTCCCCTGGCATTCAGTCATATGGCAATGTCAGAAACCACTCTGGAGGGCAGGCCAAGCCACAGGATTTGTAACCAGTCTGTCTGTAAATGGGTGGGTTTTATTTTAATGATAAACAATAACAGAAAAACTGAAACGCTGGCACTAATACTTCCTGAAGGACAATGACGATTACAACCCACTGTTCTCTGGCAGGGATTAGCTTCACAGCTTTGAGGAATTTCTGATATAATTGAGTAACGTGTCTCCAAAGATCAAAGCCAGCTCTGTTAGCGGGATGGGAGTTAGCATTAGAAACACCAGGAAAGAATAAATCCAAGTAAGCCAATTTTATTCACACGCACAGATCCAGTAAAGGTTTGCACAGCATCAGTTTCTTCCCCAAGCCAACAGAAATGTAAGAACACACGACTCTTTACTAAGTAGGATCTTGAAAGAAATGATGTTGAGCAATCTGCACCTGATGTTCCTCCTCTTCTGATGCAGCACCACTGATGGCTTTGGTGATCAGTTTCTTTCTTTGGTAATTTGGTAAGTTTGGTAATCAGTTTCTTTCCTCTTCTCCTTCATTAACAATTGTTTGACTAATTGAAAGATCCACGTCATTACCAGCCCTGCAACCTGCAACGATGTACCATTTGGTATTGTAGGAAATACCAAGTTTCCTGTGAAGTTTAGCAGTTATTGAAATCTGGGCTGTTTTTCTAAGCTGGCTTGAGTCACTAACCATGACCCAGCCAAAAGAAAGTTCTTCCTTCAGATCCAAGCGGAGACCAACTAGTGTAAGATTCTGTGGTTTCTGTGCAAAGCCACTTTAACTCTGTAGGGGATACTGGAAAGTATGGCATCGATGTGCAAAAGCTCAATAAGTATACAAAAAGAGAATAGCTGCCAGCTTTCTGTCCCAACTCACATATGTTACAGTATTCTATAAAGACAGGAAAAGACGGTGTAAATTCAGAGTAGTGCTCTGCTCTGCAGCAGTGTTCCTGTAACTGGGAATGTTAAAATATTTCTAGTAGAAAAATGCTTAGTATTTGTTTACAGCTGTCAGGTAGGATAATGTCTTCTTTCACAGAGAAGAGAAGTGCTACCCATTCTTTGTATTCATTCCTGTCTCTCAGATTCCAGAGTATTGCTCCCGAGCTTCAGTGTCTTTTCACCATATGTGAATTCACTATGGTGGGAACCAGCCTGCACGATCTAGTATGGTTTATCTATAAACCTTTTAAAACCTCTCTATAGCAAAAGATTTCAACAGGCATATGTATTACAGTTGGCATAGGAGATAGAGTGCACCTTCACATCAGATAACTGCAGCAGAAAGCACGTGGTGTTTTTTCCAGGTCCAGGTGTTCAACTGAGATGTGTTGGCCTAACTTTACTGATGCCACTGAAAAGATGCTAATTTATATACCAACGT
Source organism: Cygnus olor (assembly GCF_009769625.2). NCBI lineage: Eukaryota > Metazoa > Chordata > Aves > Anseriformes > Anatidae > Cygnus > Cygnus olor. The sequence goes on along the minus strand of NC_049172.1, from coordinate 18,765,659 downwards.
AGGCTCTACTGACTGGTGCTTAGGATCTCACTGGGGTATTCCTGATTCTTTCTACATCAACCTACCACATGCCTAGTGATTTAAGTGAAGATGTTTTTTTTAAAGTAAGAGAAGGCTATATTGCTATATTGCTATCCATATAGTACCATCAGCCAGGATGTAATTAGAGTATTTTTGCATATGAGTTTTTTGCATAGATAGATATTTTTCCATCTATTTTGCGTATGAAATCAGATGCACGTTAATCCTGTTCTGAAGTGGAGAATGCATTATGAAAGCCTCACTGTAAGTGCTAAATTATTATTACTACGAAGTCATCATAGTTCTGCTTCATTCTGGGAATGCTGTCAAAGCCCTCTGCATTTTACAGATGAATACAAATGCCTGTGGCTGATGGGACTGTAGGCTCATGGTGGCATCTTAGCTTCATTTAAGCAGTGTCTAACACTGTGCTTTCTTGAGTCTAACTGTACATTTTTGGGGCACCGTCTATTTTGTCAATTTTTTGTAACGTCACTTTGTTCATATAATTACATGTATTTGTATTGATAATAGGCCTAAAAATTGCATACCTTAATGAATGCTTGCCATCTCGTATTGTGCTGAAAGTCTTTCAAATCTCATTAAATTCTTTGTTTATTCATGAATGCTTATTTGTGAATTCAAATCAGTATAACTGACTTAAGCCTTCAAAAATGTGCTAAACTCAAATGTTTCACATATTTTTTTACCACCAGCAAGGAACTAACAGCTGTAGGTAGCAAAGATTTAAGATAGCAAATTATAATAGGAAATAACAATAGGGCTTACTTGCTCCTGTGGAGGTCAAATACCTGTGCATGGGAGCTTGAGTTAGAGGGAGGGAATCGTGTTAGAACTGTCTGGGTGCATCTGCAGTAGCTTTTTAGTTTGGATCAGTAGTTCTGAAGCAATTCTCCCAGTGGTCTCCAACTTGCCATAGTCGTGGAATCACAAAATCCTCTCAAACTGGACTCCTCCATGATGAAGCTAAACCAACGATGAACCCAAAGAAAGTGCCTAAAGAACTGTTACTGCTGAGGATGCTCAGTCCACAGGTCCAGATGAGAGCTAGTCCAGAGTAAAACAGTCTGCATGGATACCAGCACCAACTGTTTCCTCTACAGATTTATTTCTACTTTCTAATGTATATTTTGTGGTTAAATGTAGAATAGATGGGTAAAATATTGCCTCAACCTAAGAGTATAATAACCTCTTTCATTTCTCAAAGCCATTTTTTACAAGGTATCAAAGACTTTGTTAACATCCCAAGAAAGACAGAGAAAATCATTTAAAAGTTCAAATACAGTTCAAAACACTATAGCCTGACTTGTATCTGCCACTCAGTTTCAGTATTGGAAACCTGTCATAAATTTTGGAGATGGTTTCTGAAGATCTCTACAAAGCTGCTAACAACTTCTGCAGACATCTTAAGTTTTCAGAGCAAGAACTGCTGCCTGTCAATGAGAGACAGTCTTCTGTGTTTTTCACCTGCTTTGTACCTTGAATCAGAAAGCAAAAGTCAAGAGGAAGAAGACAACATAGCACAAAACTACCCTAGCGTTCATGCAGTTCCAGTCCACTCTGAGGTGGATCATTATAAGCAAGGCAAGCTATGTTTGAGCTCAGTTCCAGAAACTGAGCTCCAAAATGCAGCTTCACTCTCTATTAATATGAATTGAGGAGTGAACTGGTGGCCATTCCAGCATATAGGTATATAGGACCCATGCTGCATGTGGGGGATATCCTGTACTGAGGATATTAATTCTGCAACTTAATGCTCTTTGTAACGTGACATAAAGCATCTGTAACTTGGCCAAGAACTTGGGTAGGTAACATTAACCTTGTAGGATAAATGTCATAAACAACATTACAATGCAACCCACATCCTCAACCCTACACTTATCAGTGTTCACATTAACTTCTTCACTTCATTGTGAAAAATCAAGTTTGTAAATCTCTATCTTGATAGCATCTAACTTTCAGGTCTATTATCCCTACCATGACAATCAAGGGCATTGTTGAAGTTTCAAATGTTTTCTTGGCTCAGTTTAGCAGCAAGAAAACCTGAGGATAATTAATAAGGTCAATACTGATTGGAATCTGCCAATCAGAGGCAACAGCTAGTGTTTTTGGAGGAAAAGACAATTATCTCTTCTGATATTTTCATGATGCTAGGAACTCAGGATCACTTTTCATTAGCTGAACTTGAAGATGTCATTTGAGCTTTTAGAAGACCCAGACTTATTACACTGGATTCTACTAAAGAGCTGTTTTGCATCACTGAATCTCCATTAAAGGTCAACTGACAACTCTGAAGTGTTGGTGAAAGAGAAATCATTAAATGTAACATTATTGATCAGTGTGTAATTGTCCCATTAAAATTCATGAAGTTACCAATGATTGTTCCTCTCCAATAAAAATAATTTACTAGGTGAGCATGTATTTGATGCTATATCATACTTTAGGGAATTTTACAAGCAGATTCCTTTTGTTTTTAGTGGAAGTTAATTTCTATCAAGGGACCAGACAAGCGTGATACTTCTGATTATCCAGTATTTCCACCTTTTAACATAACTTGCAAAGAGTTTGTAAGAATCAAAGTATGAGGCTTTCATTTTAATACTTGGTTTAGGAGTTTCATTTTACTATCAACCATGGCAGAGACAAATATCAGAACTTTCTTCTTTTTATTTTTTTTTTTTTAAGCAAGCACCTGGTAAGGCTAATGAGCCTTTCTTGCTGTCCCTCTGACTCCATAAGAAAAAATCTTAACTTGCAGATAAACTTTAAACTTTTAACTTGAAAGGTTAAAAATGATATTTTTTCCAAAAAGCTCACCCTCTTTAACTGCTTAAATATGAAGCTGGGGAACATGCCATGTTTTGTTGGTCCAGTAATATGCACTGAGTTCCTGATGGGAAAATATACTGTCTGTAGAGGCATCAAAGGCACGTGTCCCACCCAAGTCTGATCTGATGCAACTTTTCCTTTTGTTTTTGTTGTTGGCTTGGTTTTCAAACAATACGATACTTCTGAAAATTCTTAAGGAATTTCTAATTGAGGGGGGAGAAGCAAAATCAGTTTGATTCATTTCACTGATATTCTTAGTTACCATGCTTTTGATGATGAATTGCTAAAACTGAATCCAGCCCTATTCAAATCAGCTGAACTAGTATATGGACATTATTCAGGAATACCTAATCAACCTCTTTTTCTTCATAGGCTTGTTACTGCTCACTCTGAGGGCACACCAGTGTTAGCAATGACTTTTAGTATGTGAACCAGCAGCTTTTAAAGAATATTAGTGTGTTATCTGAATCTCATGTCAATTTTATTCCTAATTATTTGAGAACTAGTACAGTGTAGAGTAGTATCTAGTTTAGTCATTTTGCTCATTCAGCACTCATCTGCTGAAAGGTCTGACATGGTCAAGCAAGTAAGGGGAGCAGAGGACTTCCAATGGAGGCAGCTGCTATTAAAAAGGAAAGACTTATACCCCTCCTGACCCATACACATTTCAGAGTTTAGGGAAGAAAAAAGCTCTGAATTCCTTTGTACTTGGTGGAACAAGAAGAAAGAGAGCTCCAGACATTAATATCAAATGAAATTCTGGGATTCTTGATGCACAAAGAAATTCATTGGTAAATACCAGTGGTGTTTTTGAAGGGTGCACAAACTTTCTCTTTTCCCCACCTCAAGGGATCCCTGATTTGATATCATACAGGCTTGTAAGTTAAGAAATAGAATCCATCCTTCTCATTCTCATGGAAGCTAAAAGAGAATGAAGCTTTTATATTCAATAAACTTACTGTCTTCTATAGGCCGGTAGAATTTGCAGCTAACATTGAATATCATGTTAAAAGGACACAAAGCAGAAACAGATAAATTCTATAAAATACTAGCTTACAAAGAATAGTTTTTCATGTGATTGTTATATTTTTCAGAATCATTGCATCCTACCACTTTCAGAAATAAAAATATTCTTACTCTTATCCTCCCAGTTAGATGGGTTAACAGGCATCTCAAATCCAGCCAAACAAGTAATGAAAACACTATTAGAATATAGAGGAACAACCTTTGTGTTACATGAATAGTTTTTATATCAATATTCATTTACTCCAAATTGCAAATCCAGGCTTATTCCCAATGCCAGTCTAAAATATACAAGCAGCATCAATCAGTCAAGCTTTACTGCATCTGCTTTTGTTGTGGCAGAATTATGTATCTTGTTAAAATATGCAATAGGAATACTCAGTGGAAGTATACAACACAAATACAAACTAAAATAGCTAGTAAAATAGAGCAAAAGATGCATCGATTTATAGTATAAGGTAGTGTTAACACAGCAAATACTCTAAAACTACACTGCTGAGAATATTCTAGCATGATATAGCTTTACTCCCTATAGCCCTATATCATATTGTTACCTCTCAGGAATTTATGTCTGTTTAACCTTTCAAGTTCTCCTAAGTGTGCTAATGCCAAAAAGGAGTCTTTTTTCCCTCTCAGCAAATAGCCAACTAAAATACTTATTTCCTGGATATCTATTCTAATATCAGAACTAGTTTAAATTCTCTTTTCCTATAGAAAAGAAAAAGCTTTTATTTTTACTCCCCTTGCTTCTACAGAGATGCTTCTTTTAACTGGCGGCCTCTGCTTTTATGTCACAGATGAATGATAACAAAGATGAGGGGGTGGAAGAAGAAGATCTTTTTTTTCTTTAAGCAGCCATGACTATACATTTTTTTTTATTTTACTTCAGTTTCTTTGTCTTTGATCCTCCAACCTCAGAAGCTGAAGTACACTTCTACCCCTACTTTATTTTTCTTTGAATATTAACAGCAGGTATGGACCTCAAGCTTTCTTGTGCAAAGCATCCCATGATTCCTGCTGACATTCCAGAGCCCTGGTCCTCCTTAGCAGGCCTTGGTAGCAAGAGTTAGCAGAAGGACTCCTACCCCATTCAGATTTTCCCTCAACTCATTCAGGGTATATAAGACCAGAACATTTTTAATCATGCTATATAAAAGTTAAGCAGTGAAGCTTTAATCTGGAGCTACAGGTCCAGTCTTTCTGTTTTCTCACAAAGCATAATTCAGCTCAAACAACTCTCCTTTGCAGAGCTAAACTTGAGTAAGCCTTTCCAAAGAAGCCACAGCTTTGTTTAGCCACAGCACATACTGATCTAAGCCACTTTGCCATTTATACAAACCAAGCATTTAAGTTCTCACATACACCTTTCAACACTGATGTAATTCTCGTGGCTCCTTTAGAGCTACTGACACTTTATACAAGCTCCAAACGTGCATCAAAGATTTATAACAGCCAGGATGCCCTTAATTTTGCTTAAAACTAAAGAAAAAAATCACAGCTAAACTGGCCATTCCTGCATCAAATCACGCTTCTCTGAGATGAGCCGTGTCCCCCTTTTCCGCCTTTGTGAGCTGCGTTATGCCTGCTTGCCCTGTCTAGGTGTGCAAGCATACATATACACTGCTGAGATTCATGCATTTTCTTTTGTCTGCTATAGTGATTGCAGCATTAGCTGTTCCAACAGCTGATCCATATTACAGGTCCCAGTGATGTCCATAAACTGGTGATGTTGGATCACTCACTATATACTAGATGCAATCTCAACAAGAAAAAGTGTAACCAGACAGAATTTCCTGTTAAATCCTTTGACTGCCAGAAGCTAGAAAAGTCCCTATGTAGCTGAAGCAATGAACAGCCTGCTGTATGTATTTCCTGTGAGATGTAATCAAGCATTGTTGTGGGCTTTTTACATTCTAGAAAACTTAAAAGGTATTTTCAAGACATTACTCACTCTTTTTTATTTTTTATCCTTTCCTTCCCTATCTCCTAATAACCAGAAGGAATAGTAGATACTAAAGTTTTTTTAAAATGGCTGGAAACATCCTCAAATTTCCCCACTGAATTTTACATCAAAGCATTTGTAGAGCTAGGGATATAAACGGCAACTACCATAGTCAACTTCAGCAATTTGGAGCATTTTGGATTAAGAATCTGTTCTGCTTACTGAAGAAATTAGATTAGGATTTGAATTAGGAGTCAAACCTGACTTCAAGATTTCTTCTTTTAACTCTTACAGCTTTTTTTTTTTTTAGTGACACTTCACTGTTTACTCAGGTGTAGCCAGTCATGCAAAGCTGCTGCCTAAACTTCACCCAAACAAGCCAATTCAGGCTCTAAAGCTGCACAGCTGCAAGCCTGAGCTACTTCATCCAACCTCCCTACAGTAGCACAGACTCAGACCCAGTGCTAGCCCAGACAACAGAGCTATACCAGTTCCAAGGCAAAGAATTCTCATTTGACTGAGTCAAGACACCTTACTGTTGTTGAAGTCGTTTCTTGTTCCAAAGACAACACTGTAAAAATCTATCATGTAAGCAGCAATTTAAGTAAATAGCCCTGGACTAGCTTTTGTTAGAAGCTATTGGCTACAGTAGGCTTCTTAAGAGGTTATACTGTCTGCAGGATGACTTTGAAGTAGGTTTAGACTGCAGCTGTAGAAGATGAGAAATTGGAATTCAGGTGATAGAGTGAGTTCTTGGCCGCATTTCAGATTTTTCAACTGACTTTGGGAAATAACATAGTCATTCAAGCTGGGATTCATCTGCCCTGTTAAGCATATCAGGCTGTGCTGGCATCTAAGCTTCATTAGTCTTTTCTTTTCTCCTTCCCCATATACTTATATACCGCTGTCAATCATTTGGTATTTATATTACATTGACATCTATGTTTAGATGTCAAAAGCTTCTTGCATTTCTCAGGTATGCATTCACACATGCTCAGCACATGCAGCTCTGACAACTCTGATATCTCAGACTTGTGTCCAAGGCCTATCATGATGTTTCACCTCCTTCCAAGACAGTTACATCCCTCTTTTATGTCTACACAGTCCTTACTTTTGGACATACCCGAATTATAATTTCTCCAACCTAGCAGATTAGATCTGGCATTCCTGAAGCAGATAGGAGGTTTGAACTCCAGATGAAAGCATTGATTCTTAAAGGGCTTGTCCTGGTTTGTAGATTAGTAAGCAGTAAAAGACATTACATAACAAGTGCAGGATTTTTTCCATGTGAGATTAGCATGGAGTGGCTGTTAAGGGATGCACTGTTAGGGATGATTGGCAGGACACCTTAGACTGTGACTGAGAGGAAGACTATGGATAGTTTTGATAGCTAGAAAGGAAGCAAGAGGGACTTCTGAGAATGGTAAGGGATAGACCTGGAAGAGTGAATATGACACTACTGTGGATTTCTATCCACAAGAGTATAAAGAGTCAGGAGAGAGGTCTACGAGGCAAACCAATACACTACTGAAATATGCCACCTAATGAGCCATGGGAAGCAACATGAAGGTCTGGCTAGTGCTGTGCATTAAAACTTCTACAAAATCCAGCTTGCTAGATTTCACAGATGAACCTTCTGACATCTTTTCTGGGATGTATTCCTTACATCAAAGAAGGATCATCATCATCATTCCTTACGGCTCAAAGAAGGCTTGTTGGAGCCGTGCCGGGGGAAACAATGGCTAGGCTGGGGAAGAAGGCGATGGCCCAGCTGAAGTGCATCTACACTAATGCACGCAGCATGGGTAACAAACAGGAGGAGCTGGAAGCCATCGTGCAGCAGGAGGGCTACGACTTGGTTGCCATCACGGAGACGTGGTGGACCGCTCCCACGACTGGAGTGCTGCAATGCCTGGCTATCGGCTCTTCAGGAGGGACAGGCAGCACAGAAGGGGTGGTGGCGTGGCTCTCTACATTAGAGAATCTTTTGATGTTGTGGAACTCCAGGCTGGGAATGATGAGGTTGAGTCTCTGTGGGTTAGGATCCGCGGGAAGGCCGGCAAGGCTAGCGTCCTGGTCGGGGTCTGTTATAGACCGCCGAACCAGGAAGAGGAGATGGATGAGGAGTTTTATAGGCAACTGACAGAAGTTGCAAAATCGTCGGCGCTTGTCCTCGTGGGGGACTTCAACTTCCCGGATATATCCTGGAAACACAACACGGCACAGAGAAAGCAGTCTAGGAGGTTTCTGGAGAGTGTGGGAGATAGCTTCCTGATGCAGCTGGTCAGTGAACCTACCAGGGGTGGTGCCCCGCTAGACCTTCTCTTCACAAACAGAGAAGGACTGGTGGGAGATGTGGTGGTCGGAAACCATCTTGGACAGAGTGACCACGAAATGGTAGAGTTCTCTATTGTTGGCGAGGCCAGGAAGGGGACCAGTAAAACTGCTGTATTGGACTTCTGGAGGGCTGACTTTGAGCTGCTCAGGACGCTGGTTGGCCGAGTCCCTTGGGAGGCGGTTCTGAAGGGCAGAGGAGTCCAGGAAGGCTGGGCGCTCCTCAAGAAGGAAATCTTAACGGCACAGAAGCGGTCCGTCCCCACGTGCCCAAGACGAACCGGCGTGGAAGAAGACCGGCCTGGCTCAACAGAGAGTTGCGGCTTGTGCTTAGCAGGAAAAAGAGGGTTTATAATCTTTGGAAAAAAGGGCAGGCCACTGAGGAGGACTACAAGGATGTAGCGAGGCTGTGCAGGGAGAAAATTAGAAAGGCCAAAGCTCATCTGGAGCTCAACCTGGCTACTGCCATTAAAGACAACAAAAAATCCTTTTACAAATATATCAATGCAAAACGGAGGACTAAGGAGAATCTCCATCCTTTACTGGATGCGAGGGGAAACCTGGTTACTAAGGATGAGGGAAAGGCTGAGGTGCTTAATGCCGCCTTTGCCTCAGTCTTTAGCGGCAATACCGGTTGTTCTCTGGATACCCAGTGCCCTGAGCTGGCGGAAGGGGATGGGGAGCAGGATGTGGCCTTTGCTATTCATGAGGAAATGGTTGGCGACCTGCTAAGGATCTTGGATGTGCGCAAGTCGATGGGGCCCGATGGATGCACCCGAGGGTACTGAAAGAACTGGCAGAGGAGCTGGCCGAGCCGCTTTCCATCATTTATCGGCAGTCCTGGCTATCGGGGGAGGTCCCAGTTGACTGGCGGCTAGCCAATGTGACACCCATCTATAAGAAGGGCCGGAGGGCAGACCCGGGGAACTATAGGCCTGTCAGTTTGACCTCAGTGCCAGGAAAGCTCATGGAGCAGATTATCTTGAGGGTCATCACGCGGCACTTGCAGGGCAAGCAGGCGATCAGGCCCAGTCAGCATGGGTTTACGAAACGCAGGTCCTGCTTGACGAACCTGATCTCCTTCTATGACAAAGTGACGCGCTTGGTGGATGAGGGAAGGGCTGTGGATGTGGTTTACCTTGACCTCAGTAAGGCTTTTGACACCGTTCCCCACAACATTCTCCTCAAGAAACTGGCTGCGCGGGGCTTGGACTGGCGTACGCTTCGCTGGGTTAGAAACTGGCTGGATAGCCGGGCCCAGAGAGTTGTGGTGAATGGAGTCAAATCTGGTTGGAGGCTGGTCACAAGTGGTGTCCCCCAGGGCTCGGTACTGGGGCCGGTCCTCTTTAATATCTTTATCGATGATCTGGATGAGGGCGTCCAGTGCACCCTCAGTAAGTTTGCAGATGACACCAAGCTAAGTGCGTGTGTCGATCTGCTCGAGGGCAGGAAGGCTCTGCAGGAGGATCTGGATAGGCTGGAGTGATGGGCTGAGGTCAACTGTATGAAGTTCAACAAGGCCAAGTGCCGGGTCCTGCACCTGGGGCGCAACAACCCCAAGCAGAGTTACAGGCTGGGAGATGAGTGGTTGGAAAGCTGCCTGGCCGAGAAGGACCTGGGAGTATTGGTTGATAGTCGGCTGAATATGAGCCAGCAGTGTGCTCAGGTGGCCAAGAAGGCCAACAGCATCCTGGCCTGTATAAGAAGCAGTGTGGCCAGCAGGTCTAGGGAAGTGATTGTCCCCCTGTACTCGGCTCTGGTGAGGCCGCACCTCGAGTACTGTGTTCAGTTTTGGGCCCCTCGCTACAGGAAGGACATGGACGTGCTCGAGCGAGTCCAGAGAAGGGCGACCAAGCTGGTGAGGGGTCTGGAGAACAAGTCTTACGAGGAGCGGCTGAGGGAGCTGGGCTTGTTCAGCCTGGAGAAGAGGAGGCTCAGGGGCGACCTTATCGCTCTCTACAGTTACCTTAAAGGAGGCTGTAGTGAGGTGGGGATTGGTCTGTTCTCCCACGTGCCTGGTGACAGGACGAGGGGGAATGGGCGAAAGTTGCGACGGGAGTTTTAGGTTGGATGTTAGGAAGTACTTCTTTACCGAAAGGGTTATTAAGCATTGGAACGGGCTGCCCAGGGAGGTGGTGGAGTCACCATCCCTGGAGGTCTTTAAAAGACGTTTAGATGTAGAGCTTAGCGATATGGTTTAGTGGAGTGCTTAGTGTTAGGTCGGAGGTTGGACTCGATGATCTTGAGGTCTCTTCCAACCTAGAAATCTGTGTCTGTGTCTGTGTCTGAATATGTAAAAAGCTTCACATGGCTCAAGTTTCAGGTGAAAATGTCTCTAAATATTCTTTTGGTCTCAGTCCAGGCTCAGCCCATGATTCAGTCTGGACTATACAGAAGATATCTGGCCTCTCCTCCTGGACAGTCCTTCTCACTGTATGACTATTCCATTCTCCTCCTAAGAGATAAGATGAACACAAGTCTTGTAAGAAAGACTTACCAACAGTATCAAACTAGGACTGGGTTGGTACTTGCAGTACTTGGTTTCTAGCACATGTAATGGGGCTAGCCACCCCCTCCTCTACTCTTCTCTCCTGACGCACCTCTTAGCTGATGTCTCTCAGCCAGCTTCTGCTAACCCTGAATATCAGCTTGAATCCAGACTCTGGCACTTATCAGCTGCAGAATGCAAGAAGATCAAGAATGTGTGGCAGGAGTGAGAAGGTGTGGGAAGGCTTAGTCATGTCACTAATGTGTAAACATTGTTTTTGTATTTAAACTGGAACTTGTTTTCATTTCTAATGTCTTCCTAGTGGTTTGGACTTGTTTCTAACTCTCACCATTGACCACCAAAGAAAGCAGAACTTACTATCTAGGCTGACTACAGACATCTGGTCTCCCCTTTTCCTCCACTGTCAGTTCTGAAATAACAAAGAATAGTCAGGGAAGAAGTTTCCCAGGCTGTATAGTTATTGTGTGTCACATTATGAATGAATGGCCTACATCCACACTGTGACATTCAGTGGTCCAGAAATGACTTCTTACTGCGGCTAGTGCCTCTTCTTTTCTTTCTGTATCAACTTCTGCTACTTTTCGCTGGGCTTTGTAATATATATCAGAAGTGGGGGTGGCAGGGCAATGCTGAGGTCTTTTTGCAAAAGAGAGTTTTGACAGCTACGATGAAGGAGAGCATCCGTATGCAGAAGCAGGTAAAAGGCAGAGGGTGATGGGAGGATGATGATTCATAGATGTTCTGCAAATACACTGCAGGCAGAATGATGCCTAAATGACAGGTGAACCTAAAAGGATTGATAGATTTCCACAACAGCTGGGCTCTTTTTCTCTGTTGTGCTGAAATTTCTCAGCTGTAAAATAGGAATAATTGTGTTTTCTACCTTTTACCTCTTTTTGTGTTTTCTTAATAAACAGAACTGACCTTCTTCTTCCTTACCCCTTCCTAACATTTCCATAGCAACACACAACTCACGTAAGTGCCCATAACTATTTCTCAAAAGGCTCAAAAAGCACATAGAGAAGAAAACTGTTACTTCTATGAAAACATTAATATCTAGATTTTTATATGTATACATTACATTACTTACATATCTATTTATATATTCCTATTTCCAGGACTGAACTTCTTTAGGTTCAAATAACTACCCTTTAAAATCAGCTTGGCTTAAAAAACAAAACCTAACTGAACTGTTCCCTCTCCTTACTCTAAAGCCCAGGCCTGTGCCTCTGCTCAGCATCTCACAGGCCTTCAGCCTTCATTCTCAGCCAACTGCCAATGGGTGATTTTAAGATAACTGAATGTTTTGTTGCACAGGTGTATTAAATAGTACCAGGTACTTTTAAGAGACATAGTGCATGCCCCACAAGCAGCCTTGTAAAGCAGAGGTAATGGCATTGAAATTAGCAAAATTGAGCTGGTGCCATGTAATCTTGTAAAACCTGAACCAGGCCCAAGCACCCACAGAACTCTATGCTGTTCATTAATTGCTGTGATGACTGAGAAAACACTTTGGTTTGAAACCACAGTTTTATTGATATGTACCATAGTAATCACCAGCTTGAATCTCAATGCCATTTTTTATCAGAACTACAGAAAGCCTGTCTTATTTAATCCCCTGCTCCCATACTCTCTCCCTACTTAGTGAATGGTAAAGAATCAGGGCATTGTTTATGCTGCATAATTTCAACACAATGGTAAAATAACTCTGAGTTATTGTGTAATTACTACAGATGGAAGCACCACATCCACAAGGTGACACAGGCCACAATATTCCATGTGCTGTCACAGTAGACATCCCGGACCTTACTATTTCTTCATAAGGCCCGTTGGTGTGGTGGTTTTACTCGGGTGGGCGACCGAGCTCCACCACAACCACTCTCTCACTCCCCCTCCTCAAAGAGGAACGGGGAGAAAATACGATGAAAAGGGCTCAAGGGTTGAGATAAGGACAGGGAGATCACGCAGTAATTATTGTGATGGGCAAAACAGACTCAGCATAGGGAGACAGTAAGATTTATTGCCTATTACTAACAAGCTAGAGAAGCAAGAAACAAAGGAAAGAAACCAAAAGCACCTTCCCCCCCCATCCACCCTCTTCCACCTCCTCCCCCCGAGCGGGGCAGGGGATATCGGGGGAATGGGGGTTATGGTCAGTCTATAGCGCTGCTTCGCCGCCGCTCCTTCTCCGTCACTCTTGTCCTCTGTGCTGTGGGGTCCCTCCCACGGGATGCAGTCCTTGCTGAACTGATCCGGCGTGGGCTGCCCACAGGCAGCAGCTCTTCAAGAACTGCTCCAGATATGGGTCCGTACCATGGGGTCCATCCCTCAGGAGCAAACTGCTCCAACCTGGATCCCCCACGGGCAGCTGCTCCTGCCAGGTCACCTGCTCCTGTGTGGTCTCCTCTCCACGGGCTACAGGTCTGGCCCGGAATCTGCTCCGGCAGGGGTCTTCCACAGGCTGCAGCCTCTGTCAGTGCAGGCCCACCTGCTCCACCGTGGTCTCCTCCATGGGCTGCAGCGTGGAATCCTGTTCCACTGTGGTACTCCATAGGCTGCAGGGGGACAGCCTGCTTCGCCATGGTCCTCACCACAGGCCGCAGGGGACTTCTGCTCCGGCGCCTGGAGCACCTCTCCCCCTCCTTCTTCACTGACCTTGGCGCCTGCAAGGCTGTTTCTCACTCCTCTCACTCTCCCAGCTGCTGTGTGTGGCGCAGCATTTCTTTTCCCCTGTCTTAAATATGCTCTCACAGAGGCGCAAACAACATCACTTATTGGCTCAGCTCTGGTCAGCAGTGGGGCCCTTACCAAACATGGGGCAGCTTCTAGATCCTTCTCACAGAAGCCACCCCTATGGCCCCCTGCTACCAAAACCTTGCCACGTAAACCCACTACAGTTGGTCACAGTAATTTGTCACAAAGATGAGATGAGACTAGCAGAGCAATGCACTTGGCTATATATACCCCAGATGTCATAGAATCATAGAATTTAGGTCAGAAAAGATCAAATCCTACCATTAACCTAGCACTGCCAAGTCCACCACTAAACCATGTACTAAACCCAAGCACCATATCTACGCAACTTTTGAATAACTCCTGGAATGGTGACTCAACCACTTCCCTGGGCAACCTGTTTCAGTGCCTCGCAACCCTTCAAGTGAAGATTTTTTTCCTAATATCCAACCTAAACCTCCCCTGCACAACTTGAGAATACATCAGTTAAAAAGTTTGCCACTGCCTCTGTATGTAATTGAGAGCTTTCCTGCCACCTAAGAGTGAACAGAGAGCATTTTTGGTTGTTTTAGTTATCTCTTTCTTTGTATGTCAGCTCAAAAAAAAAAGAATTGCATTATGTGATACTTGAGATCAAAGACTGTAGTTCTGGGTATGATAAATAAAGGTGGGTTTTATTGTCTCAGAAAGACCACCTAATAAAGTAAGGCCCAAGTAAGTTTGATGAGCATTAATTTACTAGGTTGGGTCTTACGACCAGACACGATGAATTTATTGCTTAGTAAAAAATTGCAGCTAGAAAATGGTTTCTAAAACTTGACAGACTTTAGAGGGTTTTATGTCTACTTTTACTTACTTTGACAGCTTAAAATTGTGATGTGAGGACGCTGCCAAGATTTTGTAGTGCAATTAAGTGACAAGCAAACTTTGAAGGGATTTAGAGCTGGGCTGTAAGCTGAAAACCAGGCTCATGTCTGGATTTAGATTTGATTTCAATGGAATGCTTTCCTGTTTTCCTGCCTTCAAGCTTTGGCTCCTCCAGCAACAGACACTGAAAATAAGTTAAAATGTTGATGTCTTTTCTTATGCTTTTCATATGGTTCTGGAATTCTCCTTGTTATCTTTCGTTATTCTATATGGACTCTTCTTACTTCCAACCTTCTCTTCTCTTCTCTTCTCTTCTCTTCTCTTCTCTTCTCTTCTCTTCTCTTCTCTTCTCTTCTCTTCTCTTCTCTTCTCTTCTCTTCTCTTCTCTTCTCTTCTCTTCTCTTTCCTGTCATACATTTTACTAAGAGTCCTAACAGCTCCTTTCAGGCAGCTTCAAGGTTTTTAAGTTCCTCATTTTTCTTTATTGTTTTTTGAGTCATGTGGTAGTTAAAGTTTTTTTCCCACTGCTTTCTACTTTCTCAACTGGCACTTTTTTTTTTTTCCTTAGCCCCTTAAATCAGCCCACCAGGGCTGTTTCAGTACCCAGTGTATCTAGTTTTAACTGGTTTAGCTCTCCACAGTAGTGCAATTTGTCATATAGATGCTATCTGTCTTTTACCTACTTAGCTTAGGTATCAATTACAGTGCAATGGTTTGAAAAACAGATGAGTGGCCACATACCTAGAGTTTTTGGAAGGCCCCTCTTTTCATCATAATTGAAACATGAGCTAATTATATCAGTTTGAATACAGCCCCTAAGTTAGATGAGCTACAGGTATATCCATGACTGCAGTACCTCACAAGTTTCATTTCAAACATTCCTCAGTGTGATCTTACCATGTTTGCCTTTTTTCTGTGGCACATTTAGCCTCATATTTCACTATCAGTGTATGGAATTTAAGAAAGTACCTAGAAGGAAGCCTCATTTCCCTATGAGGCTTTCAGCACAGGTAATACCATTTTCACTGGGAAGTACTTCCTGGGTACCTCCATATGGGCTCTGGTACTCCCACGTTTTATTTCTTCCCACTGTATATAATAATTATTCAAGTACATATAATTAAAATATTTAACATTTTTAACAAATTGACCAGCTGGTCTGTACAACCAAAAGCTCTTCACTCCAGTGAAGTTAAAATCTCCATAATGTTTTGCATTAAAATATGGGGCATTAAAACCAGGCTATTGAGTAGCAGATGTGAAATTGTTACCTGAAGATAATGGCAAAAATCTCATTATTTCTAGTGCAGCCCAAATTTTAACTAAGGAAACCAGAGGGGCCATTCTACGGATAGTCTGACTTCTCAAATGATGAAGACAAAAGGAAACAAAAGGCTTTTAGGGAAGATTAGACCCCAGTAAGTTGAAAATTCAGCACCTGCTCCCCTCAACTGCAAAATACTGAGCACACATGTGCCTACTGACAAAAATGTCCCTGAAGCAGATGCCAACTGTTTTGTTATGATAGGGGTAACAGAGACTTTTTTTTCCACTGGCAGATCAATTCCACCTTTTCGTCTTAGATATTCTCATTCAACAGGCATAGCTTAAATAGATTTGGCTTTAAGCCAAGGAAGTTAATTCCTCATTTAAATGCAATGAGTAATAGATATGTAAGTAAACAGGAAAAACAGAACTCATTTATTATAAACGCAAGTTTAGCTTCCACTAGTAGAAGTAAAGGATTTTGCAGCTGGTGTTCTCAAAGTTGGAAAAAGTAGCCTCTCCACTAAGGAAAGGGTTTGTATGATTTACATTATACCACAAGACTGACTGAATGATGAAAAATACGTCAAGCACTCTGAATGTCACTAATAAGCAAAGCAATGTAAAGTTCACATGGGATTCAGCAGAGGGACTGGCATGGTTCCTGTTGAACTTTGGGTTAGAGCACTGTGGATGTGCTTCAAAGAAACTTTCATACTCAGCACATAATGTGAATCTGTCCCTTTAGCTTTTTAACCTGCTTTGAGAGCTAAGTTTTGTCAGAGTTACAACTGTAATTGGTTCAGGGAACTTCAGTCCAACGTGCCTGTCCCCAGATGCAATTACAGCATTGTTTAAACCTTGTCTGGGGAATGAGAGTTAACTGTATTCCCGTAATGTGTCCTGGATATGGGGACATGGCTCAGTCCTCCTTGCTGTAAGGCTCTTAAGCTGTGCTATAACTGCATCTTGAAAATGAGGTCCTGGAATCCTTTCTGTAGTTGTAGTGCAGGACTGACAGAAATCAACCTAAAGTAGCTGTATCCAGAGCTGCTATTCCTTTTCTTCCCAAAGAGAGTTCCAGAAATCTCAAACATTTTATCTACTTAGTGTTTACTTTAGCCTGCTTTGAACTGCTCTTTCATACATTCAACGTCACTACAAAGTGTGCATGCTTTCTACATCCCCCTATATAGTAAACTAACCAGAGAATGGAGGGACTTCATCTTTATTTATTAGGTTCTTCTGATTTAAAAAGATTGTGAGTTCCGCCACACATCTGGTGGCTGAAAGCCTACCAAAGAGACCAGGAGACTCAATAGCACTAACAGCCTGATGCCGTTCCCTCCAGCACATCTGTCAGATAGCAGCTGGGGAAGCGGGTGACCAATGTGAAGTTGCTGGCAGCCTCTGCCTAAAAGCTTCTGCCAAGCTCTGGCTGCAGAGCCTTGCCATGTGTTTATAAGCTATTTGCTAGTGTTCCCTGAGGTGGTAATTAAGACTTTGCATTGGGAATATGAGGGCAGTCATTGTGCTGTGCAAAAACCTCACACCTTCATGAAGAAGCAAGATTGGTTTGTATTTTATAGGATCATAGTTCTGAGAGATTGACAGGCCTTCCTCACAGAAGAAACATCAGAAGACAGAAATATGTCTTATTATGCACATTAAGGATGCATTAAAGGGAGCTGACATCCTTACGGATCATCAGCATAAAGACTCAGCTGTCAATGGTAAATTTCCCTCTCTGCATCTTTTTTCTTGTTTTACAATAAGCTGGTGATACACTTCTTGCAATGACAAAAAGCTCTAACTAAGCAGTTGCTTTTGTGTGCTTGTTGGCTTATTACAAATCCTAATAAACTGTCAGTTAAAGAGAAAAAGAAGAAAAAAAAAAAGGAAGAATAAGAAAAACATTTCTCACAAATTAGAACAGCTTATGTCACACCAAAGCAGTTTTCATGATTAAAGAATCAAGCTAATTTTAAGAAAATAGCCAGCTTCCCTGAGGGCAGTATCTGGCTTCAGCTTCATGAGAAGAATGGGGTATAGCTACATTCTCTACTAGGGTCAGCTCATTTTGAAATGTTGTGCTTTGAAAAGGTAGCCATCCATCCTGAGGCCAGATTTCTGTTCTATGCAGACTACATTTCCTTCTTTCCCCACAGGAGGGATAGAAATACAATGCCTAGCATTTGATTTCTACTTTCAAGATTTCAGAGATGAGTCCTCCTTACAGTAACAATTGAGACAGCATGCCTTGAATCCAAACTCTTTCAAATACAATTTAACGTGCTTGAACAATGCAATTAATTCTCTTTTGGATGACTTTCACATGATTTTCTGGGGATCAGCAAAGTTTTAGACTTTAACATCCTTTTTTCTGATGTTTAGCACATACTTTCTCATGCACTGTTTACTCACTATAAGCAATGATCTGCCAAGAAAAAAGTTAAGGTGCAAAAAGCACTTCCAACAGATTTTTTTGCCACATTAAAGGTTTACCTTGCTCACCTGTACAGTATACTAATTTTATCCATAAGCTGATTTTATGAGAAAGCATGAGGTTTCATTGTGATTTTCATAGTGATTTCATAGTGATTTTCATAGACCTATGAAAAAGTTCATTAGGAAAGCTGTTTTTGTAAAAGGAGATTTGCCATGAATATCAGTCCTTATGGTGACCATAACTAGGACTGCATTGATCCCCAAGGGGGAAATGGTTTTAGGCGACCAGCTGAATTGAAAAGCATGCTGCTCTCAGTTCCTTAAGTGCTAAGTCTTTTCATCTTCTTCTAATGGGATAGAATGCAAG
Source organism: Cygnus olor (assembly GCF_009769625.2). NCBI lineage: Eukaryota > Metazoa > Chordata > Aves > Anseriformes > Anatidae > Cygnus > Cygnus olor. The sequence goes on along the minus strand of NC_049172.1, from coordinate 18,747,299 downwards.
ATTCTCAAACACATGGAAAATAGAAAGGAATTTAATCTTGCTGTTCTCAGAGCATCACAAAATCCTGGAAAATTTGCACAGAAACTAAACTTGCTGCACTTGGGACCCAATCAACTCTCTCGTTTGAATGATCTTGTTCCCCAATCCTACTCCTGGAGCATCTCGAAGCACCCTGACTGTTGTCATGACAATTGATATTTAATTCTGTGTGGCATGACCCACATAATTCCCCATCCTACAGTGTCAGGAGTGGGTATCTTGTCTCGGGTACATGGGAGTTTACCTGAAAATACTGACACACGGTTTTCAATTCAGGATATTAGCATGAACTCAAAGAGGGAACTATGCTTACCCCCCTGTCAGGATTCACTCCATTACTGCACCATACATTGATGTCTCCCATCCATAAAGAGGCAGCGATGAGTGCTGCCACTGACATCCTGTAACACTATTGAAGTTTAAAAATAAAAGAACATACAATCTGAGTAAAACAAAAGAATGGTCAAACTGATTGCCGTAGGGAGAGTTCAAGTGTTGCCTCATCTTTCTGCTGTCCTCTTAATATTAAATTTATTCAGTTTTCTCTGAACCTGGTAGATGGAAGTTCACAACTAATTGGGCCTGAAATTATTTTTTTCTACGATTGATTGAGAGTGCAAACCTGGGAACACAAACTTGAAAGCCAGACTGAAGGCCATTTAAAAACGTGGCCTCATGGTGTTAGCTGTTCTGTTGGCTGCCTTTCAGAGTAATTTGAAACTGAGCCACTCTTCAGCAGTACAATGGAACAATTTTCGTCCCAGTTATCATAAACAGAACAAGTAAACAGCAGTGTCTAAGAGGAGTTACAAAGCCTTGTACACTCAAGGTCACAGTTTGGGTGAATGCTCAGCTCAGCTCTGCCAGATGTATAAGAATTCATAGCCCAAACGCATGTAAGCTTTTCTGTAATGATGGCAGGGGGATGAGCAGCACAGATGAGCAGGCTGCTGCCTCTACAGCATCATCCAAGTGGGCATGTGTTCAACACAGGGGATGCTTTTCAGCCACCTCCCTTTGAGCCTTCCTGACAATAGAAAACATAAACTGTACCCAAAGAATAATTAATATAAATGTATGATAGGAGAAGTGTTTATTGGCAGAAAACATGAATGGAAATTGAACAAAAAAATCTCCCAGGAATAACAATTACACCAGAGGAAGAAACTTTTTAAAAAGTTCTTACTATACCTTTAAAAATTGAATGACATCTCTGAGATACAACACTTTAAATAAAAGTAATGGTCTCTCTCAAAGTTAAGATCAAATGTTTTATCCAAAGGTGTGAATTTTCTTTCAGTGAAAGAGAAAAGTTCTAATATTAGAAGAATGGACAGAAATTTTATCTGAAATTCTGTCTGATGTTTTTTTCCTCATGCACACACCAAATGTTAGCTTCACTCAAATCGGAAAATGAAGTGTGCACTGGGTATTTTGACATTCAAAGCAGTTATTGAGTAGTAGATAGAAAATCTTACAAATTACTGCTGGACATATTTCACAATGACTATATACACATAAAAAACACCTAGTGCAAAAAAAAAAATGCCTTTACTTTTCTGGTGTATTGCAAAGAAAAATATGCATTATCAGCAAGGTCATTAAATGAAAACAGCAAGTAGACTAATGTGAAAACAGTAAGAAGACTAACGTCTTTCATTATGTTTAGATTTCAGAAAAAGTTCACAATATGCAAAAGAATTTAACTCTGGTAATATCGTATAAGAAATTTTATGTATCTGAAATTTATAGGGAAGGAAATAGCTGTACAAACAACACATAAATATTTACTTCTTAATATCAATTTCTAGATCATCAAATGAAAAGATTATCAAAACAATCACACAAAACGGTTCCAATAAATGCATGTGGCATATGAGGACGTTATTAGTTAATGTATTCATCTGGATGCCCTCGGTAATTTGAAAGGCATTTTACCTACTTCTGTTTATAAGAAAAGTTACAGGAAAGCTAGAAACAATTTCATTCTCAATTGCTGAAGTCATTAGCCTGGTTTGCAAAATATGTTTATCTGCTTTTAAGGCAGGTCTCTCTGCAGACGTTCTGATGGCATTTTACTACAGGCATCATGTAGTGCGGACACAAGGAGAGAATAAAGCCTACTGCCACTGAAAGAGTACAGGAGCTACAGGAGCTGGGCACATTGCTGGAGCACGTGAATCATAAAGATGTTACATGGAATTACAGGCTGCTGGCTTTGGAGAGCTATTTCATACAAGATCTCATCTAAAGCCTGATCCTGACCGGCAAAACAAATAACTTTACATAGCAGTATTGCCCAACAATACTGCAGCCATAATATTTCTTTTGGAAATGCTGCTACACTCTTGGAGTGGAAGTTGTTCACCCTCTCATTCTGTCAGAAGACAGAGAGGTTCGGTCACCCTTAAGATCTCTTAAAATCTATGTGGCTACTGAGATCCATGAGGGATGTCCATAGGCTCCTTACTCCCTGCAGCCAAGCTGTGATGTGCACTCTCAACCATATATCCTCTATATTGATTTAAAATCCCTAGAAACAGACCATGTACTCAGACAAGGAGAAATCAGGGGCCTTATGCTGGAAGTAGTTTCCGTATGCAACTAGGTGATTTTACTCACAAGGGCAACCAAATCAAATATTCAAATATTTGAATAAATCTATCTGTACGGATGCTTACAGAATCTTTTAAATGACACAAGTTGCCTTTCAGAAACTGACCTACAAGTACTGAATCTAGGACACAGGATCATGCATAAAAATGGAACAGATTTTAAGCAGTAGGGAAGTTGTTGGTGAAAAACAGCCAATATACAACAAAGGCATCTCCTATAAAGCCTTCTGCAACCAGAGGCTGCAGGCTTATTGGTGAGGACTGCATCATTTTTTTTCCTTCCCAAGGAAGGCAAGCATTTTAAATACACCAACAGGAAAATATAAATAGAAGGAAAATAAAGGTAATGTAAATATTGTAAAACAAGTTTTAAGTATCACCTTGAATATCCGTACCCTTTGAGCCTCTGAGAACTATCAAGTTACTGATAAAAATAAGACATTTCTTCAGTTAGTGCTGCAGAGAGCTCCCAAAGAGTGGAACGAGTTCTGCTGTGTGGAATTGCAGGTTTCTTATTACTGGTGGCAGTGTGTAAGACACAAAAAGCAGCTTAATTACTTGATCCCAAGAGCAGTTGTGAGTGCAAGCAACTACAAAAACCATTCTCTGGCTTGTAAACTGCACAAATTTGATAAGAAAGTCATTAAAAGTGGATGAAGAGGGCTCTATATGATGACAGTGTTATATAGTCACTTCAGAAGCTGGTTTTAAGATCAAAAAGTACTCCATATTTTCCTGCAGTAGAGGCAAAATACCATGTTTCAGGAAATCTGGCACAACTTCCTTTATTCTGAAGCTTATTTCCCTTTTAATTTTTTAGGAAGTATTTCTTTTTTATGGCTTACTGATAATTTGTTCCCACGTTTGTGTCACTTGCATTGCTGTTCCATTCTCTTGCTCTGGTATAGACTCTTTTTTCCTAATACATACATATAAATGATACATGTATACATATGTGTGATTTACTCCACTTTCTTTCTTTTCATTATATTTTTCTGAGCCTTTGTACTTTATACCCTAATTTTTGCTTCCTCTCCTGCCTGATTTGGCAGGTACAATGTGCAGGGTCTTTAAAACTCAGGAATTTGGGTACATTTATTTGTGAAGTATGAAATTCAGTAGAGGATAGAAAGAATGAGAGAGGATCAAGGTTTATCTCAACAGCGATGATTTGTGCTACAAGGTGTACTAATGGGTCAGGGAAACAATATAGTCTCGTGCCAGTTTTTCACTAATTTGAAAATCTGCTAGAAATGTCTAGGAACAAGATGGAAAATTCAAAGTTTCCAAGAAGGATGAGAGTTTTGTTTTTTTTTTTTTTTTTTTAAAAGTGTATGCTGGCTTTAAACTCGATCACATGGAATAGCTGAACTCCTTTGTCACCTAACTGGTACTTTAGCGAATCGGGAAATTATTTCCTCCATTGTCTTCAGGGAGCTGCCAGTTCTTTGGTCCTCTAAGGTAGGCAGGACTTTGGCTGTCAGTCAGGAATGTTGTTCATTACCCTTAACCATCTCACTTTGCTCTGTTGTGACTAATCAGTATATACTATTTTTACAAAATTCTGAAATTAATTCGGAAAAAAAAAACTAATTACTAGCTGGCTAAATATCAAATGTTCTCATCATAACATTTCTCTTCCAACGTAAACGAATACTAATAATTAAATGTGAGCCCTCATATTTTATTTAGGGTGAATCATAGAAATCTTATTAACCTCCAAAAGAGGCAGAAAATTAAGTAAAAATTCCCTTTTCAGTTAGAAGGGGAAATAATGCTAATAGGAGAGAAAAGGGCTGATAAAGCAACATGAGAAGGAAGGAGGGATGGTGCAACACGTTCTTTGGGTTCTAGAAACATATAATGCAATCTGGGAGGAAAATTGAGTCTTGAAGAAATGGAGACAGAGCAAGGCAGTCCAGGTGCAGTTCCAATGAGTAAAATACATCATGCAACCAGCAGAAGAGATGTGGTGGTCCACGAGTAAGTGCATAGCCTGTATCCTCACACATGTCAAGAAGCAAGATGAGTATGACTACAGAGGCTGGCTGCTGTAGAAACTACATCTTGGTTTTCTCAGCCTCAAGCATACTTTTATCTGCGCCGCAGAAGATCAGGATGGCTGGCCATTCCTGAACTAGATGACAGCCACTATATACGGCAGACTTCCCTAAGAACGCAGTGTGGTGCAAATCCATCCAGCACTGCAGTGGCATGGCACTGCTAAGCATGGAAATTCTTTCCAGGGAGTTCTGATTAAAAAAAAAAAAAATCCCTGGAGTATATTTGATGCTTTTTTCCCTATTTTGGGGGGCAGATATGCAAAATCAGGTACACAACTAAAGACACAGACAGACAGATCTTGGGATTTACAAAACTTGTCTGACTAGATGTGGCACTCCCATATATGTGAAAAGAGGAACCTAATTTTCTGTTTACCTGCAATTTTTGATTATATAAAAACCTTTAAAAAAATGCCTCTTATGCAAACATACTGCCAGAAGTCTGAAAACAAGACTCCAGCATCAAAGTGCTAATTTATCAGTAACCTCATGCTGTGCTGAGCACATTAGTCAGAGGTACTGAGCACTCCCAGGACAATTTGAGCAAGCACAACCAGCCACATTAAAGTGGCAGCAGAATCAGGGCTTTGCCAAATAATCAGTCTAAAAAGGCAGAAACCACCAACCTAACTGTGATGTGGTGAAATGACTTTTTTTTCCAAACTCTCCATTGCTTCCTTTAATATAGCAGGATGGCACACTCAAATCTTCACAACCCCCATTGAACGTAGTTACTGAAGAGGATTAAGCCTGTGAATTCCCGTTGTCTGGATTCATTAAAAATATATAGTCAGTACCACTGAAATTTTCATGGTAGGAATTCATAGCTGTAGCTGCTTCTACTGGAAATTAAAACTTGGCAGCACTCTGTATCTCATATACCAGTTAGGACATTCATACCCAATTAGAGCTGTGTTATTTATACAGCTATAATTATCAACTTATCTATAGTTGAGCATTAAATTCTGAATTAGATTAGCATATCTGAACCCTATGTGCCTTAAAGAGAGTTCTCTGTGTAGAAATTCCCAGCTGCATTTCCCCCAGGAGGCATATTAATTACATACACGGGAAAATGTTATACAAAATTCAACCTTAACAGCCTGAAGTAAAATAAATTTTATTTTGTTTTCCTCCTGGCCAAGTAACATGCCTCTTAAGATTATGATTAGCCCTTTTACAGGTCTAGATTTGGAGGGAAGGAGAAAATTGAGATTGCTCCACCCCCATTTGCCTGGCCTGGATACAGGCTGAGCAGATGGGGCCACCATGGAGTTTCTTGTACCTCTTACAGAAACTGGTCACCGGTGCAGAGTCTGGAATAAACTCAGTACTCAGCCCACTCCCCAGCACAAGCCAGTGGAGATGACTGTTTTCCTCTCCCTTTGTCCCACCAAAGTGTTGACGGGAACATGTTGATAATGCCTAAAGACACAGTCTTCCTTGACTGATTACTGCTCTTATTATAAGGGGGAATCACAGAAGCAGAGAAGTGAGGGATCCTTTGCTTCTGGAGGGAAATGTTTCTGCTAGTTGTGACAGCTGCACTAAGTTAGAGCCAGACACAACATTTTTGGTGAACGCCAATGTACCCAAAAAATTGTCTTCAGCTGACTTAAATAATAAAAATAATGATTTCCTGCTAACTTCATTGGAAATCTTGGCTCTATTTTTTTTTCTCTGTGGTCAGATTCTCAAACCAGTGCAAAGAAGGTAAGGTGGGATTCTACTGCCATCCAGCTCTCAGGGGTGGAGGCACTGTGCCAGGACACAGACCACACATTCCCCCTGCCTCTTGTGTGAAGTGAGGGGGAGGGATGCTGAAACAACACTCTAACCATTAATTTGGCTCTCTGTACAAATGCTGAAGATTAAATGCTTCACAGCATGATAAGTTAAACTCTCCCTCCTATGCGAAACAATAGTTCTCTGTGTTTTTTTTTTTTCCTTAATTTTTTCCCTTTTTGAAAGCAAAGGACTTTGATTCAGACATACCCCCCTTATTTACTTCCCTCCTTCTGGCTTCCTGGAGTAGCAAAGACAAAACTCAAGAAGCTGCACACTTGCTTTGAGAATACCTTTGACATGTAATTGGTGTATAAGTCTGACAATGCAGTGGACAACCTCAGCACACTGCAGCTTATCAGCATTCAGAAAGGGAACTCTGGAAGTACAACAGACTGACACTGATCACAGGCAGAGACATTCCGGGTTAACTTGTCCCTGTGTCTCTTCTGGAATTCTTAATATTCTGTGACTGAAGTAACTGAGGTTGCCATTCTCCAGGATCTCCTCGGTCCCAAGAACTCCGATATTCCCTTGCTTACTATTAAGTCAGAGTAGTATGTGATCATTTCAGATTTGAAGCAGGTCATAGGATAAACTTTTTAATTATTATAAGCATCTCTAGTTGGTTTCAGAGAATGCCTTCTTGATCAATCTAATAATACACAAAAATATTTGCACATCAGAAATCCTTTCTTTTGCTGCTATCAGAAAAGAAAGAAATTGAAAGGAAGAAGGAAAACCCCACATCGATTTTCAAAAAAAAAAATCTTTGACCATAGGTCAAGTACACAGCGCAGCTGGACTGTATTTACCTTTCACAGAAACCTTCTCTGTCTCATTAGTAGCCTTCAAAAGTATAAAAAGTGAAGGCTAGCTGTAAGCCTGAGCTGCAAAATCCCACCAATACTAGTGCCTTCAACTTCAAAGTTTAGTTGTTTTCAACAAAATTTTGGCAAGCCTGCTGAACTTGCTAACGTGTATGCTGCTGCTTTTCAGCTGCCTCCAGAAACCAGGCTTGGTTGGAAAAGGTGCTAAGTAAAAGCTATACAACAAATCAAGGATTGAAACAGGGTGGCTTTAGAGATAATGCTTCTTTTCTTATCTTAACAAATTTTAGTACTGGATGAATGTGACTTTCTGTTTCGTTATCTTTGTCACTTGGCTGCCTGTATTTTGAATTTAAGAAGAGAACAAAAACTGCAGAAGACACGTACTCTGACAGACTGCTGAATTTAAACTTAACTCTTTACCTCCAGGTTTTTCTTACCCATGCCCCATCTTCTATTTCGACCTCTGTCACCATGTAGTTGTTTGTAATTCAGATGCCTAGTGCCATCTAGATGTACTTGTACTTAGTCAATATAGTTAATCACTCCAGTCTCCTCAGCGTTACAGATTCTGTGTGTGTGTGGCTTGCTCTGCTGATGAAAGTCACGTATGAACGTACAGATATGCAAAGCACACAGTCTCACAAGGCATCCAGAAAGAGAGCACTTTCTGCAAAGAACTCAAACGCAGCAAAACCGTATTTCATATTCATATTTTCCCTAGATTATCAAAAAGCCAAACAACTTCTATCTGGAACCCAAGGGCAGAAACAAAACTCACAGGTAGAATGAAGTCAGTAGAATTGCTCTGAGAGGAAGTTGCTGTACCACATTTGATGAACAGCATTCCTACCACATCTGGAATTTCACAGCTGGTGCAATAATTTGGTAAATATTTTAGGAACATAATCCTGTGCAGGTATGAGGTGGCTTAGCCCCACTAATTCAGCTGACTCCAACAGAACTATTTCAATTTACATCATTTGAGAAGCTATACAGCAAGTATAAACCAAGATAAGAAAAAGTCTTTCCAAATGTCTTACAAAGAGAGTTAACATGTGGGTTATGGTAACCTATCATCCTATGGTATCATGCATGCAAGCAGACCACCACACCAGTCCAAGTCAGTGCTGTCAAAAGTACCCAAAAGAGATTGACTTTGCATTCAGAATAAAAGCAAAAATTAATGCGAGAAGAGGATAAATACACAATATACCTCAAGGTTATGTCACAGAAGGAATTCTCTGACAGAAAAGAACAAAGAATTATTTATTATCTGTATTTTCTTTAGATCTTTTCTTTATCTATCATCAAAAAAAAAACAGAAAACAAACAAACAAAAAAAACCCACCCCCACCAGAAGCATGTGGTTCAATACAGACACTGAGAAACTGTTTTCTGTCACTACACACACGCACACACACAGGGTGCATTACAAAAGCTATTTTCAGTGCTGTGATGCATTTTGGAACAGTGAAGTAGAGAAGGTTTTTCTTCAGTTAATAAGACCTTATTCACAAAATCTGCAGCTTTCTCCCACATGCTGACACTGTCTGCACAATGCCATATGCAATGGTGAACAGTAGTCTGTTATTTTAGGGTTTGCTTCATTATCATAACAGAGTATTATGCTTTTATATGTCATCTTGCAGGCAATTAATATTTATATCAGCCATGCATGATGCTTATTTCTATTTCTTAGCATTAAAATAGGACTTAATTAACTCATTTTTATTGAAATTTGACTTTACTGCACATTAGCCTCTGTTATTGCTGTAAACATGTAAATCATTGTGAAACCGTTTATTTCTGTTATGGAGTATATCACTCACTTTGCATAACAGAATGCTTGCTGATTTAATCTTTGTGTTGAACATTAAAACTTAACTTAATAGGCCCAAATGTAGCTTAAGTGATCTGAATGCATAATAAAAACACGACTGGAGAACTGATGTTTTTCCTGTGATATGCTTTTGTGAATAACCTGATGCAGGAGGAAAGGGAAAGGGAAAGGGAAAGGGAAAGGGAAAGGGAAAGGGACAGGGAAAGGGAAAGGGAAAGGGAAAGGGAAAGGGAAAGGGAAAGGGAAAGGGAAAGGGAAAGGGAAAGGGAAAGGGAAAGGGAAAGGGAAAGGGAAAGGGAAAGGGAAAGGGAAAGGGAAAGGGAAAGGGAAAGGGAAAGGGAAAGGGAAAGGGAAAGGAGGGAGAAAGAGGAAGGGACATTAATCCATCAGCACAGCCCATGCCACTCGCCTCCAAGCTGTCTCGCTGGCCCAGGGAGCCCAGCTGGGCACAGAGAGGGGCATGGAAGAGTGTGGAGCTCTGGGCCACTTTCTGACCTTTTCAGAGGAAAGGCGTGACAGGGGCTTAAGGGGGGGCAAAATGCCAAAATGCAAAACTTTCTGAAAGCCTTTGCAAAACTGTCTTTATTTCCTGAACTTTACATGACGCATGCTCTGCTAGTCTCTCAACACTGATGATGTCTTGACTGCAGTGTCTGCAACACAAATCAAAAATAAATGTTGATAATCGTTTTCATCCCTGATTAAAATATAATTTGTCACTGAACATCACAAAGGCACCCATCAGCAGAAACTGTATATGCTATTCTAGTATTAATTTCACACAAACTTTTTTTTTTTTTCATTATTTACAAGGGACAGTAATTAAACTGACTATGGTGGGAGCAGCACATTAGCAATTCCTGCACTGCACTAAAAAGTTGTACAAACTTCCAGCTAGCAAAATCATGTACTCACAACTGCCCTTTGTAAAGGTCATTCCCATTATCCAGCTTATGAATTGAACATATTAACAGTGCATATAGATTGGTTGGAATAAAGTTGGAGTAGAGCTTCAAGAAAAAGAGTAACTTATTTCCTTATTTACTAGGACGTTTTTCTTCACATTCCCCATTGGAATTTTTTGTATTCTCTCTCACATACACAAGACTGGGATTGGCTGGCAAAAGAAACCTTTTTTTCCCATTACGATTTTATTGAAAATTCAAATTGTTAATTTCTGTACCAAGATGTACCTGCATGTTCTCAATTTTCCCAGCTAGCTCTTTCCTTCTACTTGGCAGGCAAACTCCCTGCATATTGTGGTTCTGCTGCGAATATAGCTTTTCATTGGGTGCACTTAACTGCCCTAAGTTATTCCTTCCACTTCATCAGATGCCTATGCAGTTTATGTATGCTTTGAATTAATAATAAAATGCTTATAATATAAAATAAATAGTAACGCCCATAGTTCTTCTCTGCTTTGGAAAAGAATTATCCTGTTCAAGCTACCTAATGTGTCCACACACCCCTCTAGCTACCTGCCAGGAAAACTGCAGACTGACCTGCAGCACATTTCACATGCCATTGGCATCCACACCTTAGAGGTATCTGGGTGCTGATGATCAGCACATCGTTACTTCTGTCTCATTTTATAGTCAAGGGAGAATGACAGACAGTTACTGGAGTATCTTCAGGGTGCAGGGTAGCTGCATCCCCTGCTGAGTTTGACCATATGCCTCCATTGACTATACAGAAGCTGGGGGAGTAGGTTACCAAACCAGGCACTTGTAAAGGTCTTCAGAGATTATTTGGCTCATCTAGTCATGGTTTTAGCCTGAACATCTTGAGAAAAAAAATAATAAAAATAATAAAAAAATAAATCTACAGATCATCTTGTATAATGTATGGTTTCATTTACATAAGAATAAAAATGAGGTAAAACCTTTGCTATTCTTTTTTTTTTTTTTTTTACTTCTCTGTAATAGGATGGGTTTATATGGGTTTTGCTGTTATGTTACAGTCATTTCACATACCAGCTTTTTCTTATTTTGCAGACTACAGGCTGACAGATCAGCACAGCTTTTTGCCCTAATGCACAATTGTAGTCAGGTCAGGGCTGTTAGATGTTTGTCTAACCTTTTCCAAAAGTTCTGTGGGCATGGAGGTTGCTTACTGCCACCAGGGAATCTAAGCCATTGGTTTAGTCTTCTAAATGTTGAGAGTTTTATTCCAATATGTAACCTGAATCTTCCATGCTAACATTCCAACCATCTATTTATTTATCTATCGCTTAGGGTCTGTCCTAACAGATTTGCTGCATAAGGCATCTAAATACTCTTTCCTTTCTCCAGTCAAGGGTGTGACTTTTTCCCATGTCCTCACTTTAACTCATGTCACAAGCTATTTGACTGTGGTTGATCTTTTGGGTAGAAAATGATGGAAAATCATTTAAACTTTTGGCTTTTCAGAATTATCTGACAGTAAGAACATAAGGAAGGACATACTGGGCAGACCATAGCAGTGCTGTGTCTGCAAATGGCCAACAACAGCTGCTGAGAAGAAAGATAAGGAAAGCAGAAATTATACTTCTCTTAAGATCATTCGTTCCACCTCCAGGAAACTACTCCGAAACATGCAGAGTCAAAAACTGTAGCCCAATCTTTGCGTTTAATGACATTTTCTGGCTTATTTTTCAAGCTATGATCCTAGGACAGAGACTTTTGGGATTTATACAGTGGTACACAAGTATTTCCTTTTGTTTCAAAACTCCTATCATTTCACTTTTGCTCCCTCGTTAGTGTATTACAGATAAAGCAATTTTCTATTCACCTGCCTAGTGCATTCATAACTTCATGTATTCCTACCACACCCTCTATCCGCTACCCCTGTGAGGGTGAGCTGGCCCCTCGCAGCATCCAGCACCAGTGCCTAGCTGGGGCAGACAGAACTGGGACACTGGCCACGGTGGCTCCACGGTGGCCAACGTTGGGGACCTGGGTCAAAGGCCACGGTGAACAGAAGCCCCAACAGAGACCCTCGTAGGGAAAAGCATTACTGTTTTCAGAGAGAACCACAGCAAACACTCCTGGCCTACTTTATTTACTGGAGTAAGGATTTTACTGAATGAATAGAACATTAAAAAATAACTTTTTTTTTTTTTACAGTGTCATAACATTTTTCTGTAGATGTAAATTTTCCCTGGTTTCAAGGCTTTATAAAGATAAAAAAAGTTGCGGTCCTTATTTTCTACCTTCTCCCTCTGCTTGCAGAAATACGTATATATTTCACGGAGCTGGCAATGTAATTGCTTAAATAAAATTAAGTACTTTTCAAGATTCCTACCACAGCAAAATGATCAAAATAACATGATTGCTTTTATGAGATAATAAGAAATGGCTAAATCTTCTTCGGTGCCATATATTCTCGGTTAGTAGTTCCTTAGCAACTAAAATAATATTCCCTGCAGAGAAAGACAAAAATTTGAAAACTATATGTCTAGCTGATATTTGCCTGAGGTGGAAAACATAAATCAAATTTTCCACGACTTTGACATTTTTATGTATTTATGCTATTTTGAGCCAGCAGCTTAACCCAGGCTCATTTTTGTTTCACATCACATTTTATGCATAATGCAATATGTGCAGATTTGCTTGAAGAGGGAATAGTGTGCAGTGTTAGCAAAGGGAATTGGCATCTTCTAGTAATTTACTGAGCTAATGTACTGTAGTTGCTACTTTTTCAATGATCTGACAGATATAGTTAAATATCAATGTTTTAAAATCATCATTATCAAACATTGAAGAATACTCTTACACTTCTGAAAAGCACGAACTTTAGTACAGCTGTACTTTGTCAGTATTTTTCAGCATTTAAAAAATCATAGCATATAAATGCAGTGTTTAAACATTAGATTTGTTTCCTCAGCCAAATTCTGTCTCCATGTGTAGCAGGAAGAGCTCTCAGCAAACCTCCTGCAGTTTCTCTTTCAAAAGTCTCTCTCTGCACAGAAGACTGATGGTGGAATTAAAAACATATCACGAGTAGGAGACAAAGTGTGATAACTTGAAGCACCAGTTCCTTAAATTCTATACCACCTGGCATTTCCAGGTACGCTCACTTGTACCAGGTCTTTAAGGATAAGGCAACCAAATCAGAAAGCCATACTCTGCCTTCCTGATGGATTCAGATACAGTTGTCCCTCCTCAAAGAGCTACAGAAGGGATGATTCACTGATGGATCTCCATGCATGCTGCGTGCAATATGATTCTCACAATCTTTACTGATTTTAGACTTCCTATATGACAAATATTTAATCAAAACTTATGGCCAACAAAAGAATTTCTGGCAGCAAGAATCATTTCAAAAGCAAAAATGGGTTGAATTCCATTTCCAGCTAAGTTTCCACTTCATCTTTCTTTCTTTGAACTTTGCACACTGAAAATCACATTATGTGGTCATTATTCTTTCAGTGTATCACTATGAGTCCAGTGCCATTTCATTCAAATTAAGTATATCTTTAGAGAGATTTTCTATTTAATCTTGAAACAGTAATAATATTTGCTCTTTTGTCAATAGTTTAAAAAAAAAAAAAAACAACTCATCTTTACTGCAAAGATAGTCCTTCTGTTTGAACACTCTGGACTTGATTACTAAGGGAAATAAGATGGACTGACATATTCCTTTACTCATTCCTTTTGTACTACCAAAACTGCCAGATGAACTGATAGCAGTTTTCCTATCATTGTGAAAAGGTTTTAACTGTGATTTAATTGTTTGACAGTGTGAATCACCTGAATGACAAAATGGGATCTGTCCCTGTAGACAGTTAATTTATGTGAGACATGCTTGGTGCTGAATAGGCTGCTAACAGTTTGCTTATCTTTAGGTGCTCCAGATCGGTGTTATACTTTTCACTGTGCGTACTAAACTACCTTTAAAATTAATGAAAATTGCTAGGATGTACAATGAGAAAAAATATAAATATAAAAGTATATATTCAAAACAAGATGATGTCAGTTAAATAAGAATATTAAGGAATAAATGAGAGCATCCCAAGAAGTGGCAAGCAACTTCTGTAAAAATGCTGAGGTATTTCTGTTCTTTACTTTTCCCAGGTCTGGAACTCCTAGATAAGGTCTACAATATGTTCAGATACATCATTCTCGCCTCTGGCACACTGAAGACTTCAATACAGCAGTTCACAAAGATCCTTTCTCAGGCTCTGCAAGGTGGCTGTCACACAAGGAGCCAGAAGGCAGCCTCCTGCTTCAAGCACACTAGGTTTATTAACTCAGATAAAAGTGCTCTTGATCTACTACTCTGAAATCAAAGAGAATGTTACAGTTTTCCACAGCAAATATTTCTCTATAGTTAGTAGATCTCCATCCATGGCTATGTTTACCTATAGCTACACAAAATTTTTTTTTAAATACCAAGGATAGAAACGAGCAGTTTCTTATTATGATGAACTCTGTATAAGTTGTAGGGGAAAGAGGGTAAATCATGCAATTGCATATACTATACAGCTTTAGAGATTTGTTATTATATTCCAGTAAGGGTCTATGTCATGTTCATTGGAAGTCTGATGCTTGGGGGAGTAAGGGAGGAAAAGGCATAGCACCCGAGCCAGCGTGAGCCTGGCTGACAAGACTGCAGATGAATCCATTCCAGTCCAGGTGCAAGTAAAGGTGCTGCCAGTTTAATTACTTTTGGATCCATCATCTAATCACCTGCACCTGCTTTTTGGCTAGTATCTCATGCAAGGAGAAATTTAACACTACATTCATCTTCATGTTAGAAATTACACATTTTGATAGAAGGGACCAAACAGTATACACAGAGCACATTCATTCCTGTCATAACTCCATTTTTTTAATGAAGGGATTCACTTAGGCCATAGAGTAAGGTTCTGATCTATCACATATGCATTTAGCCATCAACAGGAAGATTATCTGAGTATACTTTATTCTGATGTTTTCTTTTAAAAGATGTTCACATATAAAACCAGTTAAATTAGGTATGTTCTTTTTCTCAGTATGTATACATCTGAGTGTGACAGGTATACCCTGAAAGGATTATTTCACATACATCTCACAGATACACATACCAATGGAGACTGATCTTGAATTTGGGTTTGAATTCCCACTGCTCCCCTTCCAAGATATACTGTGGTTGCTAACTCTGCTGGTTCCACATTAGTTTTCAAAATACATACTTCAGGCTGTTAAATTTCCAAACAATATAGAGGTTTACCAAAGACTATGATGTAGATATTAACAGCCCTAGTAGAACTTTTATTAAAAATAATACCTAAAAGTTGTAAACAATTGATATCTGCATGGTGTTACCCCAGTAAGGCCTTTCCACTTTGCAAAATAATTACTGATTCAGTTAAGAAATGTAGGGCTGACTTTTTTAGAGCAGTGATCACAAAGTCTAGAGGATATGACCTGAAACATTTATATTGTCAAAATGGAAAGCTGAAACAGCAGCTGGGAAAATATTACCTGAGAAAGTATTCAGAGTACACAGCACTTACACCGTCAACAGGAATGATCTTGAAAGCACATTCCCCAGACTAGTGTAAACTTCTTGCTTTGCCCAAGGAGGCTGAGAAGCATTATTCTACATTCCTTCCACTCAAATAAGAATACAGCTTAAGTGTTATCACATCTTTTTCTTTTCTTTTTTTTTTTTTTCCCTCCTGTTTCTCACAGGTTAAGGCAAATTACTGAGTTCAAATATATGTCAGTCCATTAAAATCTAAAGGGAAGCAGTTTCTTTTTAAAGCGTGCCATAGCTGGGGCAAAGCATGTAACAAGCTATCTAAATCTTTAGTAGTAGCAAGCATGGAGTTTATTCACCCACTGAGCAACTGTCCAATGGAATGCAAATTTAGTGACCTCCTATATTTACCTTTTCTATGATTCTTAAACATTCCTTTGCATTTTTGCAGCAATGCTTTGTATTACATCTAGGCTGCAGTTTATAAGTGGTGGAAATAATAACATTTTCTAATTAGCTACATTTACATTTTTCAGAGAGTTAAACCATGCCTCATTTTTCTGTTACTTATCTGCCCATGTTTAACATACCAGGATTCTCTGGCTTAATTACATGGTTTCGTATATCTCAATGATAGTGGATAATAATGATAATCCAAAACACATTTACAGGATTTGCAGGCCAAATAACTGCATGGCTTCTTTTTTTTTTCCTGCCTCACATGTGGTAAGTACTAATAGCCATATGCAATATTTCCATTTGGATTATAATAGTTACCCTAACTCCTGCAATTACTACTCATTATGCATTAATGTAGCCGTTTCCTTTCATTTGAACCTAAATGTCAGGCTTTCATAAAGTGTCTACAAAATAAAACAACTATCAAAACAAAGTTTCACTAATTCTGTCTCTACCTGATTTGGCAGTAGTTGTATATAAACACCTAAAAAATCCTAAAAAATGTTGACTGCTTCTGAGAAGCAGAGGGTTTTGTGGCAAGACCTGCAAGTGAGTTCTTAGTTATCCATTTATTTGTACCATATCACAGACTTTTTTTGGGGGTGAGGCTTAGGGAACAAGAACTGTGCCAGATCAATGGATCAGTTTCAGGATCAATGTATAATGTAGCAGAAATTTTATCCTATAGCATGCTCTGTGATTCTATGCAAGACTGAAGAGCTCTTCTGTCAACCTCAGTTGCCAAACCCTGTCCTACAGATCTGAGGTAATATGGAATCAGGCAGTCTGGCAGAGTACCCTGTCAGTTTCAAGTATCATGGGAAAGAGGCAGAAAAAAAAGCTTGACAGGAGTCTAATCTTTTGGAGAATAGTAAGAAGCCAGCAGAAGCAGCTTAGAAAAAAAGATTTATATAATTATCTCTTTTAAATAACCACAGCACTGAAACTCCAACATAGCTGTTTTCCTACTTTGATTCTGCAAGTGGACTTCAGAAATATACAACAGAGCCATTACGAGCAAGAAGGCAAGGAGTGTACATAAATATATATGTATATACACACCTATATATGCATACACACATATATCCTGTATGTACACGCTGTATTCAGTCATTTTTCCATACACTTACATACCATGAAGCCAAAAAGGAAGTTAAACTAGAATGTCAGCAAATAATTTACATGAGGATCAGCTCTTTGCTAGTTTAGACTTGTTCAGTATGTAAAAGTTTTGTCAGCATAACTATTAGGAATGTGAAAAAAAAAACAAACAGCTATTACAATATATTTATGTCAGTGAACACCTTAAAATAGGTGTTTACTAGAAATCCATTTAATTTATGCTATATTAGAAGAATTATTTATTCATAATAACTTAATTCATCATTCATCCCTATGGACATTTAGGCCTATGATATAGTTATAAAAATACTACTTGAGGTGAAGACAAATGACTGGCATGAGTCAGTATGATTGAGAACACCGAATTCACCTCCTCACTGGCAGCTGGCCTAGGGAAGAAGATTGTTCCTCCCTTCTTTCTTTTGTCTATCTAAAACTTTAAATCCACCACGAGTGCCTTAAATAGCACCTTCTCTGATTAACTGAGCTATTAGACCCTACCCTCAAAATTAATTTCCTCGTCAGAGTTCCAGATCAGTTCAATGTAAATTAACACAATAATCCCACATAAATTTAAATCTAAATCTTTCATTGAAGATTCTCTTCATATCTATGCTTATGAAGCTACATGATGCATAAACCAGAAGTGTGTCATCACTACTATATCATGGCATAACCTGAAGGACAATATGTTTCATCATTTCAGTTAAAGCTGAACCATTTTGCAACCCGCAACAGTAGTCATTTGTCAAACGGACAGAAGGCAGCTTAGGGTTAGACACTTATCTGGGCAGAGATGAAACACCAACACAAAATGTACACATATTCCAGAAAAACAGGTCTGGAAGTTCATTTTTGTCTCTTGCCAACAGGTGGGCTAGGGTCACCCTCTTTTTTCTGCTCCAGACCTCACCTACACGGTCTAATGTCCACCTTTGCCTTTTTGCTTATACATCTGGCCATTCAGGTGTCTAATTTTCTCAGGTTACTTACTAGTTACCTCTGCATTTTGCTGACACTTTCTCACTCTGTCTACCCCCTTGATTATACTTATACCATATTAATTTTGAATGTTAATAATATAGCAATTTGCTCATCCCAGTCATTCACAAGTAATTAGATGGGAGTATCTACGAGTTTGGAGGGAGGGCTGTCATCATTTACTCATCCCTGCGATTAATTATTGTTTAGTACCATTTTTAAACAGGCTTAATTTTGAGAAACAGACTGATCACGCCATTTTCTGATCCCACTATTTTTTTTAAAGATAATATGTTTGTATTCCCTGAATTAAAATTTTTTGTTCTACAGCACAACCTTTTCTATGTGCTTCTTTCTGATTTAATAACGACTCCATTAATCACCATTCCAGCTGTAATTCGTAGGTTGGTGACAATAAAATACCTAGCCAATGAAGAGCCACAATAGAAGCATACCAAGGTGGCACACTGCACAGAATGCATTGGGTAGTTGAAATTTGGTCATTCATTCCGATCACAGTTTGTAGGAGAGACACAAACTGACATGACATGAATCTGTTCTCTTGACAAATCTTTTTTCATGGCAAAGGCCATAATGAAAATTGAAAAAGATATTGCACAAGTTTAAATCGAGTGCATGGAAGAATAATGTACTTAAACCTGTGGCCTTGTGAAATGCAGTAGGAAATATAATTTAAGCTGCAATCAATTCCCCCATTAAGATTTTTATATATATGAGAAATATATAAGTTTCTCATATACTAGAAACATGATTATGCAACCACAGAACCACATAATCATGTCAAATTCAGCCTTCTGTCAGACATTTTATCATGAAATTCCCTTTAGTTTAGTTCCTGGCATAAAACTGATGTTCTCTAAATGAATAT
The DNA here is from genome assembly GCF_009769625.2 of Cygnus olor. NCBI lineage: Eukaryota > Metazoa > Chordata > Aves > Anseriformes > Anatidae > Cygnus > Cygnus olor. The sequence continues at coordinate 18,728,229 of NC_049172.1, read as the reverse complement.
ACTGTTAACATTATTTTAAGAAACACCATATTTGCATAAACAGTACATGGGAATTCAATAACTTTGTTTAGGTTGAGCCAATCCCACCACTGACTGATTAGGTTCCAGAATTGGAAAAGAACCCTCAGAAGAAGAGAGATTGCTCTGTTGCGTGGATTTCTTCTTCTGTTTAATATTTATAATTATTGTAATATTTTTTAATAATTTTAATTTAATATTAGGAGCGGATCGAGAAATATTTTCAGATGAGTATTCTAGCGTTTATACATCAGAACCTCCTATTCAGTAAATAAACTAGCCCATATCACCAACTATTGACTCAATGTTCATCAATACTGCACACAGATGAAATTTTCATTGCCTCCAATTCTTATCAGCCAACCTAAAGTCCCACAAGAATAATCTGAAAATGTTTCACGGCTCCCTACACATCACAAGAGCATGCTGAAGAGTCCCAAAACTCCACTGCTATTTCTGCTGTTCTAGGAATTTGTAGTATGAAATACAGTATAGTTAAATCTGATGATGATTTATAACTATTGTCTCATTATTGCAGAGGATCTTCAAACAAAAATGTAACAGAACATTTTTCAACACCTAATTCCTAAGGACAAAATCTTTTCCTAATGAGACTTTGTAAGTGAAATAAATGGGATAATTAGGTCAGAATTCACTCTTATAACTTATGAGCAGCTCAGAGCTGCAGTAGAAGTGTCACATGCTTAGGACAGAGTGGCATCTGGTGACCCTTTTCATTCTGAGCTAAGGTTTTGAATTAAGGTTTTGAATTAAGGGCTTTGCAAACAAACACTGAACATACTTCTTCTGCACGTAAGAATCTGTGTCTTCTCATACAGAGTTGCTCTGCATCTCTCTTACCAGTGTAGTCTACAGTATGCATTCTGGCAAACTCTGAAGTGAGTAGAGTATCTAATTAATGGTATCAAGGATGAGTGGAAAAGTATAGTGCTATCTCCACCTTCTGCATAGTGATTAATGATCCTAAACCTTGTTAAAGCAAGTACCCATGTGCCATTGGTCTAAGCAGCAGTTCATCAAGCAGTGTAGGATAAATAGAAAATCACAAAGCTGAGACAGATACGTGAAGAAGCTGCAGTTTGAGACATGAATGCAAGTAGCATTATATTCTATGATGAAGTGGCACATGCACTGCATTGTTATTAATTTGAAACCTTTAATCATTGAAAATTGTACTCCCAAAGCAATCCTGGGAAGATTTGGAGAATGCATTTTACTCTTGGGAATTTCTGTTTGATTTTATAAGATTATTTCTTTGTCTCATAATATTCTTTTGTTATATCCTACGTCATGTTTCTCTGTACTTATTAAAGTGGGAGGACACACCGGCCTGGCTATCTGTAGGTGCAAGTAGGCTAACAGCTAAAACAGATCTGCATCAGGACTGACCTTGCCCTGTAAAATGTAGTACCCTTTTTCTTCTTTTACCTTACCCTCACATGGCTTTAGAAGATGACAGGATACTTCTGCAAGAGCAAAACAAAGAAATCATTTTCTAGGTTTGGATATTAAAAAACCCACACAGCTAAAGGCAGTTACTAAAACAAAAGAAGGCTGGGAAAGTGAGAGGAGGATACACACATCCTGAGGCTAAGCTGACAGAAACTAAGGAATGCTCAGTAGATCTGAGAAAGCAAGATCTGACTACTACAGTCCTTTCAAGTCACTTCACTTTCCTTAACTTCAGTTTCTTCCACAGTTAAATCATACTCCATTCCAGCCGTCCCACCATTTGAACCTTGCTATTCAAGCCTAAAAACAAAAAATAAAAAAAATCAAGCAGCTATAGCTGTACAGCTGAAGTGATGGGCAACTTGATAGTGTGGCTGGTCAACAGATAGGTACCAGACTAATGAGCTCTCTGTCTGTAGTCCCTAAAAGGATTAACAAAGTATACAGAAAACTGGTGTGGTGTTGTACAATGAAGATACGTACAGCCAGAAGTGTCCGTACACAGACTAAAGTTGGAGGAAGTGAACACATGGTCCTGCTAATGACAAGAATTTGAGAACATGCTTAACATACAGATAAAGTAATTAACTGAAATTGAATGATAGACACATCATAATTGATTAGAAGATGAAGATGAACTCCAAGTATATTGCAGATGAATAGCTTTAGAACTTGACTACTGAACAGTTGGACTCCACTAAGTACTGCTAGATCATGTATATAAAGTGTCAGGTTCACTACTTCCTATACTTAAACCTGTCTGGTAAAAACAGCATCAGGTCAAGCTTTGCAGAAAGGCTGAGCAAGTCTGGTCCCTGCAAGAGGTGAGATTCCGAACAGATCCTCGAGCAGTCAGCAATGCAGTGAGTAGCTATATCTCAGTGCCAAAAATGGGTCAAAGTGTTAGAACAGCCAATATTCCCCAGATGGGGGCTAACACAGTAGCTCATGCAGGAGGCAGCGCCAGAAGGAACAGCCAATAGCCAGAACTGTAAAAACTTCCCTTCGTGGCTTAAATCACCTGTAGCCAAACTGCAGGTTATTAGAAATTAATTCATTTGTATGGATGTAATCTTATTGCTTGATGTGATTAATGACATTTGGAGAACATTGAAGAAGACATTAAGGTGCATAATCAAGAAGGTAAAAGCCATCTGGGATATAGCACCTGGGAAGAAACAGTCCTGGTTGCGCCTGAGAGGAAACCAAGAACATCACAGCACTGCTTAAATCATACGTACGAGATCTCACAAAAAAGCGCCATAAAACCTTCCTTTGAAATATGACAGCTATAAAAGTCTCTAAAAAAGACATTAGCAGAAGCCACAGGCCAATGATCTATGTACAATATGGTTCCTTCACTGATCCATAATGATTGGCATGCCCTCTATGAGCTTTAAATGTTCAAACAATTTCAGTGATCATTAGTACTCTAGCGGTATATTCAAGCACAATTACAACAGTTGGTTTTTGACTCTGTAACCTGGAATCTTTTAAATTCGGCTTGCAAATAGAAAACTCCGGGGTTTAATGATCTAAACTGATGCAGAGTGGAGAAAAAGGCAAGACTTCACATTAACAGCTACTTTCAGGTCATAACATCACCACCTCTACAGCAATAAATCTATTGTGAAATTTAAACATGGTGAGATTTAGGAACCAAAGATCACACCTACAAAACAACTCTCCACATAAAAAGACAGGATATGATGTAGACAGCCTAATGTTCCTATTTCTTGGTTTCTAGCATTAAAAATACTGCAAATTCTTGACCCAGAGGTACAACGACATCTTGAAAGATGGAACAGTAGAAAATGGAAGAATGGTAGAAAATGGTAGAATAGTAGAAAACATTTCTTCCTCTGGTCAAAGTGTCACAGCACAACAACAACAGCTACTCACTCAACCCTTGGGCAGGTGAAAGGCTTTTATGAGATAGAGCCCATGCTTAGAACAGTGCCAAGAACTGCCAGTGTTGTTAACTTGAAGCATATTAAACAAGCAGGTGGTTTCATGCAGAAAGAATTGTAACCAGATGAGATATGAGATAGCTCAGAGAGATGCCTAGGAACAAAACTACGACCAATAGAAATCCATCAGCATATACTAGTGCAGCCCACTTGAACAAGAAGTCTCCTGAAACAGAGTGGCTGGGGATTTATCCCAGGATGCCAGCATCTGATTGCAGCCACATCAAGATAGCTCTCCTGAAAAACTGACAAGTTACCCAGAGTTGCACTGGTGCAACTGAGATCAGAATCTAGTTCACAGTATTCATCCATGTAGCTTGAGGGAAACCAGTTGAACTACTTTGATTCTCTTTTTGAAATGTCTTTAATACAAGATTGGGCATTTTGCCCATAGCTGAGCCACTGATAAGAAACTCTGCTTTAACTGAAACTGTCTTATAACTTAAGAGAGCTTTTCCTTTAGGATTACACAGCAAGCAACCTGATTTGATATTTTTTTTCTGATATTACAGGCTTCATCACAAAAATGAAATTGTGCTTTCTACCTTGACACTTAAGCCTGCAGCAACAGCTATGCACAAAGGCTGGAAGAAAGCTGAAACTAGTCTCTGAAACTACTGCCTACATTTCTTTTCTGAACTCGTATGTACAAATGATTTCTTTCTAGCGTTATTAAGAAAGAAAGATCTAGTGACTTGGATAACTAGTTTTGGATTTGAAATAATTTTTAGTCAATTAAGAACATTGAATAAACATAAGACTTAAATTATATAGTCAAAGAGGTTTTCCCTTTTCTTCAATGTACAGTATACTGTGCCTATTTAAGAAAGCCCGACCACACTTAGCAAGTGAAAAATTATCTTTAGGCCAGATTCATACAGTTCTAAAACCTGATGCTGACGGCACTCTCATCTGTGGAAACCAGAAACAATTCTACTGCAGCCAGCAGAGGTACAAGAACCTTGAAAATCCTCATTCACATTTACTGCCTACCTATCTGAACAAATCCAAGGCTCCTGTAAGTGGTCCAGAGATATAAATATAGTCTCAGTGTCTTTCCTTACAAACAAGACAGCAAAACAGCAGTGGTCACAGTCTGAAATGAAGGAGTAGAGCTGGAAGTCAAATCCCTTACTCAGGATGGGGTTGATCAACAGCATGGTGTTTCCAGTCAAATATACAGCCAAGGCATTGGCACTTCTCTCGGCTAAAGGTGCACATACTCAGAGATTTTGTCCATCCAGCCTGAGAAGGCTTTCAGCAATGCTGATATACTAAGTGTGGCATCTTCTGTGATGAATTTACAACAGTTCAGCAGGTTTTCGAAGTACAGGTGAAATGTTAAACAACTCTGTGAGAGCATCACCTCACTCGGGTATATAGAATGGCTTTTGTCTGCGCAACACCTGAAAACGCGGTGATCCTGTGCATTTCAGCCCATAGGTACTTACAATTTGAGGCCCGGACCCCGTCCAAGATGCAAAAACTGTTGAAGTTATACCACTTTTGATGCCTAGCCCATTTATCTATCTGAGATCAAAAGTCACACATTTATACTTTTATTGTTAGGCATAGTTACCTAGGAAGTGGTATAGTAAAAATAAATGTGTGCCACCAACGAGGTATTGACAAAGATGAGAATATTCAAAGGCAGCAAACAAAACAGAGGAGCAAATGGAGCAAACAACCAACTTCATTTCCTCATTGAGTGATTTATTTTTTGGACTACTGCAGTATTTTCCGGACCACTTCTTTTTAGCAATACTTCCATCCATCAGGGAGATAATGAAGAATGAAACTGAATAATCAAGAAAAATCCATATCCAGAGGAAAGGCTGGCTGTACAAATTCCAGATTATATCAGAAGTAATTAGTTCTTTAAAAAAAAAAAAAAAAAAAGAAAATACTTCTTGTTATTTTTTTCCACAAAAATATTGGTTCAAATTTGCACAGGTAACATTTGTTGAACATAAAATATATTTTGTCAGCTTTCTGGAAAGGAAGTCTTTTGACACCAAATTACCCGCCATCTGTACAGCTGATTCATGAAGAAGATTGTCAAAATCCATTTTTCCCTGTTTATTTCTCCCCTTATTTTTGTACTTAGTGAAGAAGTACCCTTTGAGAATGGAATTTGGGGGGTGTACATATTAAATTATGTATCATGTTGTGTATGCTGGCATATTGTAAAATTCTGAAGGACAAAAATAAATGCAGTTAAGAAAATCATAAGTAGAATAGAACTGCAGGTCAATCAAATGGAAATTAAAAAATGCATTTATAGATCTGATGGGGTAGTTTATATATTTATTTTGCATTTATAGCCTGTAATTGAAAGAAAATCTCATTTTTTTTTTTTCAGATACTGCCCATTAAAATAATCAGGAAACAAAAAAAAAAAAAAAGGAGTGAGAAAAGAGAAAGACAAGAACTTCCATTAATACAATAATTAAACAGTAGATTGAAGAACAAATCTAGTAGAAATTGATAAAATCAAAACAGACAATGACATATGAAATGCATCTAGAGAAAACAAGAATTTTGTAAATAATCAGAAAACTGTCTAATTAAAGAATTACAAGGAAGCATCCCTAGGTTTGACTTCTGTTTTAAAACATGTTATGGAAACCTGTGTGTTCAACTCTGGTCCCTTGCACAGATCATGTTAGAGGAACTATGTACAAAAATTATCATAATCATTCTTGACACATTTGGTCAGGGCACACATAAGTACAATACTTAGCCAAGTTCTGAAACAGAAACTAATGAATTATTGAGGCCTGATTTGCACTTTCATGAGGAAATCTCCTGAAATGATGAAGCAGAAGTTATCAGTGATTAATGTATTTATCTGTACTGCAGATTTCATTTTGTCTGTGATAAGTGTTTTTTCAAGCATCTGTAAATCAGCTCCGAATTTTTCCATTTCAAAGCCCACTATCTTTTTCAGATTTTCTTGAAATATGCTTTGACAAGGAAAACTATTACTCTTTATGACCCACTGAAATGCCAGACATGATTTAAAGTGAAGTCTAAAATGGCCTCAAGTAAAGTCAAATCTTGAAGTTTGACGTGTGGCTTCTGGAATTAAATCAATGCCAAGTAAAGACTAAATACCTTCATTTTCATCATTCCACTCTGTTCATTCATCACAAAACTTTGGGACCTATCAAATTATACCTATTTGTGAACTAAGAAGTAGGAAAAAATAGATACTATTTCTGACATTTATGATAATCTGTTCAAACTGATTGCTCATACAGATATTGAGGTGTATGACGTGCTTCAATTTTTCCTCAAGATTTTTTTTTAAGATTAACTGCATAATAAGAAGAGGTTTTAGGGTCCCCTAAGACTTCATCAGGAAAATTAATAGCTACTTTTATGTAGCATCTTTGCCGAAGTGAATGTGTAAAAATAATCTGCACATCCAGCAGAGTAGGATTCTCATATCTATAGTCCCAGCACACAACAAAAAGACAATCAGATCTTGTCTCCTGTATAAATACTTTAAGAAGAGAACACCAGTTAATGAGACTTAGAGGAAGAAATTAAATCTTTTCTTTCATGTTGAGACACGCTGAGAGATGGGAATATAATGAGATTAGAATTTCTTTTTTAAACAAAGAAAAGAAGAGAAAAGGTGGAAGTAATTCAGATAATATCAAGTCCTGTTTTAAATATAGTAGAAGAAGAACCTGGGGTAAACAAAGATTTTGCATTCAATAGAGAAATATCAGAGGCAAAAAACAAGGGAGAAAAACTATGCTAACACTAAGCAAGAGAACTGAAATAAGTGTTGTATCTAATCTGGCTGAGAAATATGTCATAGTTTTGAGAAAAAGAAATGAAGCTTTCTACACTATGCAAGGAGAATAACAAGATAGAGGTGTTACTGATACACAACAGAAAGCTAAATACACAAAGACCAACAAGAGCACAGTGGGGCTGTAATTATCACTGGAATACAGGTATATAAGTTAGGAATGAAACAACAAAGAGTGCTAGTCCACCTTCTGAATGAAGTTTCCACTGAATAAAAATAACAGAGCATATATCAAGCTGAATTGATTAAGATTAAAATAAGTTGAAGAAAAATAGTAAGAGAGATTCCATCACAGCAGAACTAGAATTCTCCTATGGTCATATGGTCAAAATTAGCCATTTTTGTAATGGCATTAGAGAAATACTGCTAGGAAATGTATTGTTTTAGGAGACATTAATCATACAGATATATAATGGAGACACTTCTATATGTATTGAACTTCATGCTTTCAGCATTTACTGCAAAGCAGTAAATGATTTCATCTAATGCTGATCCCAGATCTGAGCTCAAAAGACAAATCTGAGTCCCAGGTGAACTTCCTGGTTCAGCTGACCACCAAGCTGGGGACCTCTGCACACATTTCACAATGAAAGCCTGAGGAGGCACGTGAATCGTATCCTCAACTCTAACTAGGTAAGCACCAGGCAGGAAGGAGGATTACTTCACCTAAGGACAGGATCAGGTATAAGCTGTTACACAATAACTGTGGGCTAGAATTAACCAGCAGAGAAGGTGGGGGCAGAAGGGGCTCTAGAGCAGTTTTCTGATAGTAGCTGATTTTTTGCCCAGCCACTTACTTTTCACGGGGATCTGATCAGCTTATCATCACCATTTACACAGTTGCATGGGATTGGACCAGGAAGTGTGGAGATCTCTGTGTTCTCCATAGGAACATTTCTAAACCTTGAAATAATATTTGGAGGTATGAAAAGCAGCACCTGACCAAGAAGTAACAGAACGTTATCCATGGGCACCCAGACTTTTCTGTCCCTTATGTGATTCAACCATCATTTCTCAATCAAGAAAATACTGAGACAACATAGAATAGAAGTTTGTTCAAACTCATAGATATCTCCAGCTAGGAACATTCCTAATTGTACGAAAGAACTATTTTTTCTGACTTTTAACATGATACCAGCCTATCACTGACTCTGTTCCCTAGTTCATTCAGAAAAAAAAATCTGCATAAATTTCACAAGCTCTCAGCAGTTTGGTGGTTTTACAAAGGCTCTCACCCTTTCTGTATGCACTGTAGACATAACAGGCTTCTTGGGCAGTAACTCTACACGAATAAGTGTGTCCCCTTCAGGTAAGACAGCTCACTGTATTTATTTTTTTCTCTAAGCTAGAGAAGAATGCATTTAAAGAGCTCCTTTACACCCAACAATGTCTCTCTATGCAGCGTGCTGCTTGCTTTGAATTCAATAGCTAGTACTCTTTTATTGTCAACATATTAGATATCGTTATAACTTAGCACATGAATAGTTTTATTAGCCTGTCACAGCATGACAGATAGAAAAGTTTTGTCAAGGGGAGTCAAAATCTTCCACCGCAAAGTCAATCTCAGGCAACCTAATGCCTTCCAAAGGGAGTGCTAACTGCACGCAACACAAACCCAAAGTAGACAAACAACCCAGCTTACTGCAGTGAAGTGTTTGATACAGAGCAAAACACTAACTGAAGATTAACAGCCTATTAAAAATGAAATCAAGCTATTAGAAGCCAACAAGCATGAGAAAGGTTCTTTTTGTCATTCAGCTACTATCTTATTTGATGTTGCATTAAATTGCCCATTGGGCAATGCACAGAAAAGCTAATACGGAAATGCCTTGTTTATAATGTTCGCTTTCATCTCGGAATTACAAAAGCAATTCATCAATAACAAAACCAGTTTAAATGATGTATGAAGTGAACACAGCATTCTGCCACAACTGCTTCTTCCAGATAAGACCCAAGGAAAAACTGCATCCACGGGGAAACGAAAACAAGCCACCACTGGGTTCCACAGGCAAAAAGCATTTTACTTAGCATGAAGGACTCTTTATCAAGTGCAGTCATTTAGATAAATTATAATCAGGCCGAAAGAAGTCCTGATCTGTACTTTACAATTTTCCCATTAGCACCAAGTAAGGCTTTAAAGTGCTGTAATTTGATAACAAGTTTCTTAAATGCCATGCAACACATACAATTTTCTCCATGAACAATGACATGATTCCCCTAAGATAGGTTTAAAAAAGCCAAATGAATCAGTGGTTTCTGTTAGTTATTTATGAAACATTCAGGAACATCTGCAAGAAATGTGCAACTTCCTAAATGGGTTCCGCCTCCAGCAGTTGTGTAGACCAGATGGGAGAATGACAAGCTCCACTTAATATGTCACAGCATCAGCTCAATCATAAAATGGTACCAAACAAATCTCCTTGGAACAAGAGCCACCTGCTTACTATCAATACACCTATTTCTCCAATGGCAGCTCTAATTTGTGACGCTACTAAAAGAAGCACCCCTTCAACTGCACAAAGCAGCCCTCAGCAAATTGGTTTCCTTTGAAAGAAAAGTAATGCCTCACTCTTTATAGTAAACCTCAGGCAGTTTTAGAGCCTTTCATTTATAAAGCTTGCTCACAGATTAGTCGGTGTAACATCTTCCCAGTGAGAATTTCCCCAGTCAATTATTCCAGTTCAGGTTTGGTTTCTCTTCAGCTTGTACTCGGTAGTTATCAGGAACAGGAATCTGCAATGCCTTCTGTTTTACCTCAGTGCCAGAGCACTCGTCTGAAAGGCCTCAGATCTGGTTTCTGCCCGTAGCCGTTATTTTCCCTACACTAAACAAGAATATATGATGTGGGGTCTGCTGCAGTTCACTCAGAAAGAGGTTTGAGGGGTCTCCAGATGTCTGTAATGGCTTAGAAATAATTGCATTGGGCTGGGGAGAGAGACAGTATAATTTAATTAGGAAACATAACCCAAGTACAAACTTTCAGAATAAACATTTCCATAGCATAGTGTTCGCTTCATAACAAACACTTATATTTACTGGGAAGGCTTACAGCAGTGTCCTACACAGAGGAGGCACTTCCACTTTCCCTCTTCTTTAATAAGAACACCTTGGTATAAACATGGGGACTCGAATCTATTCAACCTACCTCAGGGCAATTAAAGGTGTCTAGGCTGAGATTCCCACAACATGTGTTTTGATGCTGAAGCTGCAACTGGATCTGTTGTGTTACACTAGACTTCAGGGAGTTCACCTTGCCAAAAATGTTTCGGGGCACATCTCTGAAGCTAGCATACAATCACAAGCACGTCTAGACCCCGAGTCATTGTGTGTATGCCAAGGATCTCTGACAATTAGCAAGTTTTTATTCTTAATGATTTGCAAACAAGTCACCTCTGCAGATGTTTGACTACTAAACATATCCGACCCTGCTGATGTTTTGCTTGGATAGCACTCATTTATAAAGTGTCAGATGCTCCCCATGTCAGCATCTGCTCATTCATGTGATAACTATTCTATTAGGAGACCAGGATTTCAGCCATCTGAAATTATAAATGGTATGACATTGACAACAGGAGCTGTGATGGATGTCAGCCCACTCAGAAGGGTGATATTCTCAAAGGGGAATAGCAAGAAAACAATTCAGAGCCTAGAAACCATTAGCTTTGCCAACAATAAAGGACAGGCTCAAATACTGTTTTGCAGGATTTTTCCAGTATATAATGCAGATGAGACTTCTTTTTCAGATCATGTTAAGGTGAAGAACGTACTATATCTACCCTATGTCTCCACAGAGCCGCTGCAACCAGAAACTGGTTTCATTTTGATCCCCACACGCACTGTATCTATTCCACTGTCGTAGTAGCTCAGTTAAATGATGAACTAAGAAACTCCTGCAGGCTTTCCCATATTTCCAAAGAGTTAGGTTTGTTTGCTCTTGCCTATACTGGCTTGTCTTTTTTGCAGAAATGCCTGTGACTATGCATCCTAATTGATACACACTGCTGCTGTCCAGATGGAGGGGTTTCCATGCTTTGGGGTTTTTGCTAAATTAGCACTGAAAAATAGCCCTTATGTCACAGCTATTCTTTTTCCTGTATTTCTGCTTTTTCACAATGTATTATTGACAATATTGAGTTTTTTTTTTCTGAATTTATTCTCTCATATCTTACTAATGTGGGAAGTTCAGCTGTTTAAAAGCAAACACTAATTTTGCTAGAACTAGTTAAAAATTTAAAAGCAAACATTTTTCAAAAAAGCCATTGATAATAAAAGAATAAAACTGAAACAAACTCTGTCACCACAGCTAGAAATATCAATCAATCTTAAATTTAAATGTTGCATTTGGAATATATGCCATGTTCTCCTATGAGAACAGTAATTCCCTCTAATTCTTTGCTGACTCTCTGTTGAATTTAGCTTTTCAGTTCATTTTCCCATGACACACAGACTTTCCTGTGGCAAGTAAACATCCTGGTATCTCTAAATGATGAAACAAATGAAAACAGGACTGACAGCTACAATTCCTATGAGGAGCAGTTATGGATCTGCTGCAGGGGGTAGACTGAGTACCTCCTAAGAGACATAGTATGTACGCACCTTGGCTATGCATTATGCCAGGCAGAGATTCCCAAAACAGTAAGTGTTGTGTTTTTTTACTTTATTTTTGTTTTGTTTTTGCTTTCGCATAAAAAAATATTCTCTTTTTACTCAAGACTTGTGAAAATATTAATTCCCTTGCCTTTTTTTTTTTTTTTTTTTAAGTGGAAATACACATAGAAACAACAGTTTTTCCTACTGGCAAGTTTTTAATCCACATGATGACCAAAATAAAAGTACAATTAAATTAAATAGCAACTATATAGCATATTAAAATAATAAGATTTAACACTTAAGAATGTGCTATATGCAAATCAGCACATGCAAAAATAATTTTGAACTTGTGTATACAAATCAAGAAATGGATTTTTTTCACTTAAAGCCCCTGCAGTGTCACAGCCAGACCTCTGCCAGGCCTGGGTCCAGCCTCTTCACCACACTTCGTCTAGTGATAGGGCTGAGGATGCCCTAAACGGCATCCTGGCCTGGCTGCCCTGCTCCTGTGCTAAGGGTGATGGGATGGGCACCATCCCCCAGGGAGCCACTGGCACTCCTAGCATCCTGGCAATACCCACTAAAAATCCCAGTGACAAAAATGGGACCTTGCGTCTTATAACACAAGATATGGAAAGGATTAATAACAGAAATTAGAAGGCAGGAAACATTACCAGAAGCTTTTAATTTAACGTTCATATTAAGGGTGACTAATAGAGATGAGCATCTTTGCTCAGTGAATTTGGAGAAAAAAAAAAAAAAAAAGTGAAGTAGCCAGCAGAACCTTAGAGGTTCTCCTAGGATGTGTCCTGTGACCAGAGAAGTGTCAGACCAATTTGGAACTGAATTCCCAAGAAGCCTGCTTAAAGAAAATTTTAGCTTCTGCTGTATAAATATTTAAATTTGATTTGCACAAGTTCTTTGTTACAAGCTTTATTTGGCCTGGATTCAGTTGAGTAATTGATCCTGCAACAGTGTTCACTTCCATAAGAAGCTGGTAAGCCTGCTAACATTATCAGGCTGTCCAAGCACTGCTTGCTGAGTGGTGGGACCACTGAAGCTGCAAGGTGTGAGGAGCATTGGCCTAATATTCCCATCTGGGGAAACATATGAGTACTTAAGAAATGTCTATTTAGTACAGCAGTGAGATAGCTACTGCACCAGTTTCCCTGTGTCTCAAATGAGGTGTTATACATCCTGGAGATAATGAACCAATGCTGAGCAGTGCCAACTGCAACTTCCCCTAATTTTCAAACATTCTTTTAGAAGTCACCTTCTTTTACCCCTCTTCAGTACTTCATCAAGCCTAATGAATGCTTACCCCTGTAGCTCCACAGGAGTACAAGTTACAGAAATGCTTTATAAAATTCTTATGCCTCCCAATGAACCTGCTGTATAAAACAAAGGAAATACCTATTTAGCTTACTGACAGCAAACCCTTCTGGTTTCTGATACCAAAATTTATTTTAAACAGCATTGCAGCTGAATTGAATCATGCTAGTTCAAAAAATCTGTCCACACCAAACTTGGCTGTGGTGCCAATCATTTGTTGTGACTGATCTCAAATAAATGAGAGAATATGGACAATCAGGCTTTTAAAGAAAGGAACAAAGGAACTGAAAAAAGGAACATGGGAAATTCTTTCAAGGACAAGAGATAGCATGAAGGCAGCAATGGAGACGAGTAGGGAAACAGGCAGGAAAAGTTAGAGAGGGCATAACAGGAATTCAAGCTACTGCTGGCAGGCACTCTCATCCACTGCACTGCAAAGGACTGATTCTGAGACTGGTAACCAGTACACTGGCAAATCTGAAAACATTTCAAATATTAAAAGCAAAATATCATTAAAGATTTCCAGTTACCTACAGTTTCTGAAATGTGTGGGACAATCTCATTTCAGAATCTTGAACAAAAAGAATGATCCTTAGTATGATCCTTTTAACAGTTTGTACTTTATTTATTATTAATTTACTGGTTTGTACTGTATTGTTTTATAATTATTATTATTATTATTATTATATAATTAATCATATGCAAAATCTTTGACAAGCAACCTGTCAATATTGTCAATAGAACAACTTGGTTTCTATGTGGCACCCTCATACCTTCTGTGATAAAAAGTTTTACACTAATCAAATTCACTTGCTGTTTTAATAAAATACAATTAACACTATTTGTTGTAATTCATTTTCTTTTTTTCCCACACTGCTGACATCAGTTACCTAAGAATCAGAAAAGATTCTTCTCTTGATGCTTTTTAACCAAATAGCACTTTAAGTCCCTGCAGCTTCACAGGGACTCATTTTTAATAAAACCTAGCTAGAGCTACTTGAAGGTTTCCCTTGAGAAAGAGATCCATGTTTTTATGTTTTGTGCTTCACGTAAATTATTAAGCAAGCTCAGACCCAATATTTATTTGTTCTACATAAGAATACTTCATTAAAAACTTCTCTAACTTCTCTTCCGCTCTATAAAATCACCAGCATAGTCTCTACCTGAACTGATTCAGTACTTTTCAGAAGTTATAAACTAGATACTTCAAATTTCCATTCTCCAGCTATGCTTCCAAACTTGACTCACTAGGGTTCAAAGTTGCTCATAAATACGCATGCAGAAATGTACACCAGTACTAATATCTATAATAATTCATCTATAATAGAAACTGCCTAAAAGCTAAAAGGCAAGCTAAGCCTGTCCTTGATAAACTACTTAAAATTCTGTCTAGCAGGACAAAATATTTCTTTCACTTTTTTAATTGCTATAGAGTATCACCATGAAGAAGGAATGTATATTTCTGTATTATCATCTGGAAATCTTATTTATCATTTTGACTTATATGCTGTTGGTATCATCTGACAAGATTTGGGAACTGTACTGTGTAATGAAAGAAAATTTAAGAAGATACAGTCAATGCCATGGATTTCCCTCTAATACTTTTCCAATTGATGATGAATAATTCATCTGCCATTTTATGAGCCAGATGTTTGCATCAGTTCATCTCAATAACCTCAACAACCTATTTGTTGACTTGGTTGTTATTGACCTTGTCAGCATACAGAGCCTTGTTCACCTCTTGTGCTTCCAACTCTCTAACCAAACTTTCTAAACTATTGACATACACTTGATCTACTTCTGGAGCCCTCCCCTTCCACATCGAACATATTGCATGCAAGCTATTTTGCTATGCTGACATTCTATCATCTTCTCCATTTCACTAAGACCTGTCAGTTTTGGCTACGTAAAGAGGCCTACAGCATCCTACATTTCTAATGTTCTGTTTAGTGTTCTTACAGTTTCCATGGAGATGTCAAAGCCATAAAGGTTTACTTTTTCCACAGCTCTGAAAGGTGTCTTTTCGGACAGTCCACTCCAAAGACCTCATTGGTCCACCACATAAAATAGACTTTTTCTTCATTGGGTTGCAGTCCCCAAGCTCCACCTACAGCAGCCATCAGCCATCCGTAATTGCTCCCCGAGAGAGGGACCACACTCCCGCTCCCTGTGCACAGAAGTGGGTGGAAGAGGTCCTGTTCTTGCCTGTAAATGTATTGGCTCAGACAAATGAGCAGCGGGTGCCTGGGGGAGCACATGTACCTCATGAGCCAGAGCAGCTTCAGTTACAGCTCCAGTTGCACATTGATATCATGGCTTGGCTTCCCACCTGATTAACCCTGGTGCAAAACCAGAGCTAGCCAGTGCAAGTTGCACTAAAGTCTCAGCAGAACGGTTGGGAGGAATGAAACCCAGCATTTGAACTAGGTGCACTTTTAAAGTGGTTAGCCTAACTGCCTTATTTTGTAAGGTATTTTCTCTACTTTTTTTCTATGTAGGAAAGAGTTGAGTAATACCATTTTTAGAGCTGCAAAGACCTAGGCCTTTGTCAGCCTGTGTCAGAGTCCTCACACACAGCAGTCATGAAAGAGTAAGCACGAGCCTCCTGACAGAGCACAGAGATGAATTTATCTATGCCACCTCCTTAATTTTACAGAACAATGCTGAAAACCTACTTTATTTACGCCTACACTATGTCAGGCGCACGAACAGAACTTTAGTCTTTTTAAAGCTGGAATAACAGATCATTTCATTACTACTTCAGACACTTAGACACCACTCATAAAGCACATTGTACTATTGAAAGTTTCTGCATATGCTTATAGTATGAATAAAAATGAATCCTAAGGCACGGCTTTTTTTTTCCCTTTGCAACTACTTTCTTTTCTGCAAATTGGACAGTGCCAATGAACCCACCACAGAATCAACTAAACACACTTTCTGAAAGTCCAAGCATGGGAATCATGCCAGGTTATGCTCATTTCCATCCCCTCACCATTCTGAATGACTGGCTTGTGTTAACCCAGAGGGAAAAGCAATGCTTAGCAAGACCAAGATTTTATAAATATTCATGCAAAGATTATGTAAGTGATAGCTTTGCCTTTAGGTCAACACTGGTTAGGAACTTGAAATGTATCCAAAAGCAGACACCTGCACCTCTTTTGTCTATTACGGTATTATTTTAGGAGTATCATCCTGAGGAACTCATTAGAATCCACACACTGGAAATGACCAGCTCTCTGTTCCCTTTCTACAAATCAGAAAATTGTTCCTTTGGACAGCATCTCATATATCCTCAGAATTTCCATTCTTTCATCTTTTTACTGTCACAAATCTTGTTCTTCCTAAAGTAATTGCAGTAGTTCGTATACCTATTACTGTACTAGAAACAAATGTGGAATTGCCTAAAACTCTTTGTGGTTTCCTTTTGTCATTTCCTTTTGTTCAACAGTCTGACAACTTGCAATCACGTTATGTGAGGACATATTCAGGTCCTCAGATGAAGACATATTCATATTCATCAGTGACTCCTGTCGTCAAATAGGAATCTCTAGTTCAGTGAGTAAGACAAGATCACAGTGTCTAACATATTCTTCCCATATTAATGCCAGACTTCTAAAATTAACATTCTGACCATAATTATTTTCGAGGACTGATCAAGATCCATTGCAGATTCCTTGGCTGCTCTATTGCCTCTGCTCTGCTAGAACCCTTTTCTGAAGCCTGCCTATAGCCATTGGTGTCATCCCTTTAAATTGGCCTAGCCCAGTGATCCCCATTTCATAGCTCACTGATAGCACATAGTCTGCAAGACAGCTAATGAATATTGCAATGTGAATTTAAATGGGGGAAAAAAAAAAAAAAAAGAGGTGAACAGGAAGAGCAACGTTTGAACTTTGCTATATGCTGCAGAAAGCTGTTGTTTATGGACTTCAATAATTAGAGATCAAATCAATGCCTTAAACAACTTGCATTTTTTATATGGCATTCAGGCTCCTGGGTTATTTTTTACTGCACTTTTCTAGCTGTCAGGCTGAACTGTCCAATATTACCACAGAGATAGACTACCAAGTTCATTAGCAGGGAGAATAGTGGCAAGCTGCTCTGTAAAAACACCAAGGCTGCCTGCACTCCTGACTTTACAGCTGCTTTTGCAGATGCTTCTCTTGAAAGCTGCTGAATGTTCCCCCTGCAGAGTCAGTATAGATTATCTTTTCATCTTTCTCTGCATTAAATCAACAGAGGTCAAGTCACATTTACTGCTTGTTACTCAAATTCTTTCTCAAAAGGTGGTTGTTTTTTTAATTGGATTTAAAGTACATCAGTTGAAGCACACTGCTTAGTAATGCTGTCTTCCAGTAACTCAGGAAAAGATAGGTCCTACTGTAAATCGGTTGTTTAGAGAGATGTTTGTTAAACTTGTTTTATCTCTTCTGCATACATACATGTTTATCCAGCACTCAACAGTATATTCCTTGTTCAGTCTGTTTTCTCTGGACAGTTTAGCAGACACTTTGATATTTGTGATGGAGTGCTATTTTTTAGACTACTGTTTCTCCAATACTTAAAACATGTTAAAAAGTCTTAGCACATACTATTGTTATCTAAACTTCTTTTGTATTTTTCCAAGTCCATTTAGTCAATAGCTTTCTCAAACCAGAAGCCAGTACAAACATGTTCCTCATCATATATGTTATGGGTGAACTGGGACAACTGTGGAGCATACAGGAAAGGTACCCATCTGAGTGTAACATGGCCAGCATGTTATCTGGGTCATCCTTTTCACTATATTCTGGTATCTTCTCATACAGATTTTTTTCCACTGTTTTTGAAGGAGAGGGAACAGAGAGACAAATATACAGCTAATAAAAGCACTGTGTATGTAAAAATTAAAGCCATATCACAGAGCAGCTTTTCCCTATAGATACATCCTGGTGATTTACAAATAAAAGACATAATATCTCCAAAGAGAATAGAAAAAAACTTTTTAACACTGGCAAATATTGTTTCTTTGTTCTACCCCACTTAAGGATATTTTGACCTTTAAAATCTGCAGAATGAACAGAAATTCCTTCAATATACTCAGTTTATTAGGAAACAGAGAAGGATTCAGAAAAGACAGGAAGAAATTGATAGTCCAGTTCCAACTCAACTGGCCTATAACCACTATAGCTGCAGTGCAAACAGCAGCTGGTGGCCTGGGCCAAAGATTTCTTCACTACTTGGACAAGGATACAGCATTAACAAGACTACATTACACATCTCTAAACATTAACACTTTGGTAGCTTAATTCTACTTCTTTCACTGACTTTGTTTGGTTCTACTTTTAAAATGAACACACCCTTTCCTTTCTTTATGTAGCATGAGGCACATGCTGTATATACCCATTTACGTCACATTATAACTGTTAGAGTACCTGCACTATCATATATGCCAAGGCTTAATAGCAACTTTAAACTAATAAGTATAAATCATGCGAATGTTATTTCTGTCCTTTACTTGCCAAAATTCGTGATAAAGTCTCAGAAGTACATAACCAGAAAAGTCAACACATTATGCCAGATTCTGTTATATGGTCTTTGTAACAGGCAGTATTATCCCACCAGTTTTCAAGACAATAATTGCGATCTTCCCAAAGGCTAAACGAAGTACTTCAGTAGTATAACACTCAGTAATTCAGAGCATTAGTAACAACCTTATTATTTCATTAAATACAGACTTTGGAACATAGGTTACTTTTAAAAAGCCTAGCATTTCATTCTGTACTCAGAAAACTAAAAGCTCAATGATGCACCAGACAACATATTCACTGTGCATTGTTCTGTTGACAGGACTGTACATTATCTGAAAACAATGAGCATATCAGTACCATAAATTTGAATAAAAGTGCTGAAGGAGGAAAAATGCTAAAATGTGGGTTTGACCTCTCCTAAGATCACATGACTATAGTTGTAATACATGGGACCAGAAATAATTCCATTTCAAAGCCAGGAAATAAGAATGCTACCCACGAAATGGATGGTAAGTCACAAGATGATAATCGAATAATTTACACGGCTCTCAAAGTTCATCCACAAATGGAAATAGCAGAAGGCAAGGAAATATCAGTACAACTAACCTTCCAAATGGAAGGAAGAAAACTTTAGTTCTTTTCCCGTAGCTCTGGATAAAGCATCCATTTGTAGTATATTCCTAGTATTTAGGAGTATGATTAAGATTTGCATTTATAGGCCAAATCCAAGGCCCACTTAAGTCAGTAAGAAACCTTTCTTCAGCTATACTACTCTAGGGACTTTGCCCTAGGTTAAGGATGATATTTTCTGAATAGCTAAAAGCCTTCTACAGCAGCAACCCATGATAGAGACTTATTACTGTGCAGAGAGTGTGAAAGCATGTGTATTTGTGTGTTAGAAAAGATGAGGTGCTGTTTTCCCTACCCTGCAAGCTGTGAAGCAGCACAGAATCTTTACATATTACATCAGGTACTGTCAAAAAAAAATGCAAATAAAATCTGCCAATCCAACTTGTGGTTCTTCTTGTCTGTTTGGAACACCTTCTCTACAATAAGTAAACTACCTTGTCATAAATTATGTTGTAATCATACTGTCCCTGCGTGTACATTTATACACCTACATACAAAAATGAGAGGGAGCTAAGCAAGAAATAATTAGTACTTCACAGCGGTGTCACTTAAGAATATTGGGCAACAATAGTCTTAAAAGCTGCATGATTCAGGAACCTCATAAGTCAATAGAGCAAAATCTAATCGACATGAAAAGGTCAAAAGCCATTGGACTTGCTCTTAACTGTCAGAAAATAGCATATTGAATTGAAGCCACAGGAGAGCACTGACAGGCAAAACTTAGCTCTCAGATATAATTTGGCCTGGACATCAAGCTTATCATTCCATCACTTACAGAATTTATCTGGTGCAGTTAATAGCAGAAAGTATGTGGCACTCAGCTGTTTTATCTGTACAGGAATTATAGACTCACCAGAACTTTACAATCTGTAGAATCTATGTCCATTCACTTTTGAAAGTTCCAGATAGATTTTTTCTAAGCAAAGGAAGACAATGGTAACAAAATATAACACTAAAGACTACACCAATTACAATGAATTTAAATTCAAACCTAAGTTTATTCATAAAAATCTGAAAGCTGCTTCCCATGACATAATTAGCAAATATTAAAAAATCCCTAAGCAAACCGGTGTAAGTCTACCACAGCTGTGAAAGATAACAGTGAGAAAAAGGTGATAAAACTGAAACAAAGCCCAAGATGGTTGCAATTTGTTTATCAGCCAATCTCTGTTTCACACAATCTGTGCTGAATCACAGTTTCTGTTCTAAAAACTCTGTTCTAAATGAAGAATGCTTCTCTTTATGTTATCTGGTGACTTCTGAAAGTCACTCAATAGACCAGACTGTCTCCTGTGGAGTAAAGAACATAGAAGGAAAGTGCTCCTTAATTATACCAAAGCAAGGATACATAAAGAGCAGTGCCTTGCCAGGTTACCCACACAGATTTCCACCAAGAGTAGCAAGCAGTGGCAGAAGGGGCAGTGCAGGTGACAGTCCCAGGGAAGCAACACAGGATGCAAAGCAGACTAATGACCTGCATCTAGTTGGAAGCAGGAATGCTAGAAAAGCACCCTCCTTTGTTGTTTCTGGCCACCCAGTGCAGCACACTGCCCATAATTGATATAATTGCCTCAGGTGTGAAAGACCTAATTTACCCATAAGATAGAGGAGAAGCAGTAGATGAAGAAATCTGAAAGACATGAGGAGTGTGAAAGATGGCTAAATACTGGAGATACAATCTCCAAAGAGAGAATAATATAAAAATTACAACAATTCAAGTTGTTCTGAAAAGAAATAATGATTTAAGTTGAATATTGACATGCCTGTATATGTATAAATGCATATATATGTATACTAAAAGTATGTGTACTGTATACACGTCTCATGTTTAATAGACCTGTACTTAGATTTTTAACATAGCCTTATAAGTGTTTAGAGGTGTTTTTTTAATAGACATATGTTGTTGAACAGTAGGGAACTGTTACACTCCATCACAAAGAGTATCTCTACGATAACTAGGATCAGATCAAGAAGACACATGACTTATTTGAATGCAAGGCTTTCAGCTAGCAATTGCACCAGCTAAAATTATACAGAACTGAACACCAAATAATATATATTCCAAAAAAAAATTACATATGCATTTACCAGGAGGGTTACATGAATATGGAATTTATCAAATAAATAGTTCATATATTACACTTATTAATTCTCCATATCAGACATGTACAGAGTATGTCCCAATGGGCAACACCACTCAGTAGAACCAGTCACCTATCTTACCTTCTGTCTCATATTTGCACTGATTCCATCAAAGAGAAGACAGGTTATGTATGTATCAGAGGAGCCCATTCTGCCACCTAACTGGCATCAATACTCAGGCCACGATCAGATGTTCTGTGCTGCAGACACTGGAAGTTTTTTGCTCTGCTCACCTGAAAGTTTTGGAAATAATCAAATTTGACGCAGAATTTCCCAGTGAACTCCCTTTCCTGGATAACTCCCTAAACTGCCTTTCCAGTTAATGTTCACAAAGCCCTGGTAAGTGCAGGTTTAAAGACTATTGTCTCCTTCAGATTTCTTTAAAGTAGGGAGCATACACAAAAAGTAGTTGTATGTTTTAATTTCACTAACTTTCAATTGTGTTCCCTCATTTTGAATTAAAGGATGCAGTGCATTCACACTTTGGAAAAGAACAGAAAATTCTTAATTTAGAAAATGTCTCCTCATTGTATATGCAGCTTCCTAAATGGGAAACATCACTTTAATGCAATGGGACATTTAAGAAGACCACTATGATTTACATTATTTGCTTCTCCTGCTAGCTATTCTTCAGCTACTGTAATTATTATGTCAATAAATATGTTAATGTTATCACCAAAAAACACACACAAGTCCTATTTCAAAGGTAATGTTGGGATTTTTTCCCTAACATCTGCCAACGTTTGTTTAGATAAGTTTGACTTAATGTCACAGTGGAAAGGATATTATTATTATTAGCATTTCTATTTTTAAAACCTTGACATGACAAAGTAACCTACAAAACTGATTGAGAAATAACAGACCAAAAAAAAAAAAAAAGAAAATAAGAATGGCTGAGAATCCTTCAGACATTCCCTACAATAGAACAAGATATGATTGTACAGAGTTCTGCATTGGCCATCTGGACCTCTTTCACAGTGGGCTTTCACAGACCTCTTTCACAGAAGGGCTCCGCTTCTCAAAATTTAATGTATATTTTACGGAATGGATGGAGTAACTCTGAAACTTCAGTACATCGCTTATTTTTCATGCCATTTCCAACATGTGTTCAGTATATCTCAGATCGTAATGTTGGGAAAAAGGAGAAAACACTTCAAGAAAAGGCTCCTAAGTATCTAGAACCCAAGTTCTCAGTTAAGAAAAATACCACTCGGTGTGTCATGGTGTAAGAGTCTTATTTGTGTTTTATTCTGAGAGTAGCAACAAGCAAATGCGGAAATGCTTGAGGTTGATTTAGTGAAACAGTTATTTAACAGCAACTTTCTCCTGCTGATCTTTAATTTCACTAAGAGAACTTCCTTTCATACAAGGTCTGCCTCGATTCTCATTTATCTTGCAACCTCTTCCTTATTGGACTCCTTTGGCTGCCTAAATTTCCCCTCAGAAACAGAGGACACTCAAAATTGCCTTCTCACTTCCTTATTAGTTCCTGAATCTCATTCTTGTATCACTCTCCATTCCATTCCCTGAATCCACTTCAAATTATGCCTTCATTTAAAAGAACCAAATAAGCCTCTAACATTGTTTTGAAACCTGCTTTTCTGCCAGGAACATCACCATGATAACTTTGCTCCACTTAAACACTAACACAGAAAATACTACTTTATCCTTCCATCTTACATTTTGCTTTCAAATTTTCATTCTTCTTAATAATTTCCTCCCTAGATTTGGTCTCTACCACATGCCCAAGTGTAAAAAGGCACAGTCAGGACTGAAGAACTACACATACCTGCAAAGAAGTAAATGGGTTTAGTAAACAGCACCAACACCATATGCCAGAGAAACAGCAATCTACAGCCTTGTCACAGCTCTGCCACTGATCTACTGTGTGTGCTTAGTCATGTCACTCAAACTCTCAGTTTCTCAGGTGTCCTTTGAAAGCATTATTTAACCCTAAAATAAAAACTTCTGCACATGCATGTTACTTTACAGGTTTTATTATAACACACAGCTCTCTTAAAAGCTTCCATAAATGCTGGACAGCACAGACTCCACTCATCATGGAGAATAAGGTCCTCTCTGCTATGGAAATGTTGAGTTTTTTTCCTGATGATACCAGATCACCCTATTTGTGTGTTAGAAACGCCATCACTTAACATTTAAAAGAAAGAGAAAAAAAAAAAAAAAAAAGGAAAGGAAAGGAGAAAAAACCCTAAAGGAAGAGTCTCTGCTGGTTGAGGAGGTTTTATTTAAGTTGTACATTCTCCATCCCTTTTCCCTCAAACCTAATCAGTGTGTCCTATATTTAAGGGAGAAAATGTAATTTTAGTCAAACAATTTAAATTGTTCATACAAAACCTACAGCTATCAGTTTTGTTGAAGCCCCAGGTGAACGGCACTTCAACTCTATCAAATTCAACTCCATCAGTGAGCAACAATTCTCTCAAGGTTATTTTGTATCTGTAATGTAACCTAAATCTATCAATTATATAAATTCCTTTGGGTTAAAAAGATGTAATAAATTGTCCTAGCTCTAAGAAGATGAGTTTGACGAACCTGTCAGTATTACTAGCATTTATAAGCCATGAATATTCTGACACATCCCGATATTCAGAACACACCGCTAAAGGCTCAAGTTTTAGCAGTAAATGCACAGTATCTATGAGACTTTCCACTGCATCCTCCCAGCCAAGGCAAACATTTAATTCCCTCATTATCTTTGCTACTGCGCAGCCCAAGCAATAGATTCACAAACTATGAGATTTGGAACATAATGCATAAGTATGCTGAAAATACTGTGTTTTCATATAACTCATTATTCCAGGATACAGATTAATTTAAATCCAGCATTTTTCAGAATCTTGCAATGTTCTGGTGCACTGTTTTCTTTCTCCTAAACCATTGCAGGCAATAGCCAAGGGCTTCAATATCACCCCACATGGCCAGAATTTAATGGCAAGTCAGAATTCCGATAGCAGGGATATTCTGGAGGCGGAGGGACCTCTAACAAGGGAATCTGTCTATCTGAGCAGCTTGGCCAGAATTCTGAAAGGCTGTTCAGGAAGGTGATGTGAAAAATGAAGTTTCATTTCTGTATTATTTTTTTCCTAAGGGGAAAAAAGTAAAAAGGTCGCATTCTGCCTTACTGGCTCTGGAAGATACCAGATACAGACCAGACAGAAATCAGTCAATAGGACAGTAATCTTCCCCAGAAGATCCCATTTGAATATCATTTTATACGCAGTAATTTAGTTCAGTTTTGCAAGCTTCCTTGCCCTTTGGTCACCAACAATTTTTGTAGCCCCTTGATAATTCAACTTCATTCAAGAGACAAGGATCTCAAATATACTAAAATCCCTGTAAATTTGTTAAAATGTAATAGCATAAGATAGAGAAACTCTGCAGTGCCTTTACTGTCAGACAGGCTACAGAACTAGTTCATCCCTTTTAGATGCAAAAGGATACACGCAGCAGATCTTCTGATATAAATCCATGGGAAACCAAGCTTCAGACTTTCCACTGCTTACAAAGCAATTGATTTGCTTAGCAAATTCCTAAACTTACCATATTTCTTCCAAGCTGTCCCAAATTTTTGCAGCAATACTGCTTGCAGAGACTGCTAAAGAAAGCACAGACCTTTGCCATCCCAGTACTCCCCCAACATAAACCACATTTGGAGGTGGCATTCCAGTTCAGAATAAGCTCAGGTACATCCTCCCCATTTTCTCAGGTAGCCTGGTGTTTTGCTACCAAGGAAAATCGAGCTCTCTCTTACCATAGAATCAAGTTTATTTTTGTATAAGTGATACTCTTATATACTGCTGATCATTTTTTTAATTTCTTGCCCAAGCTGATGAAGCTCCCAGTCTCCACCTAAACCGGTTCTTGTCCATCTGCATTAGAATTAATCATTCATCTACTTGCCCTTTATTAATTTCACCTCATAAAACACAATATTTTTGTCAGTTGAAATAACGATCTCCTGAGGTACTTGGTCCTAGACCCACAAACTGTTACCGTACATTTGATTAAGGGAGGGTCTTTCTAGCAGGCTCACTGGAGCCTTTAACATGGGTAAAGGCTTCCAGGGGGCAAGTTTTCAGGGGCAGGTTTTGATTTGCAATTTATGGAGACACTGGGGGATTCCTATACATGTTTAACCCTCATAATATTTGACTCACTTTCATAATTTCACAGTGACGTTCTTTCTCTCCTTGTTCCTGTTTCCTTTTCTTTAAATGCTTTAAACTGCCTTCATCCCTTGAATTCCCTTTGCTCACACAATTAATTCCCTTCATTGGGATATTTCTTTCCTTCCTAACATGGATTCTGCCTCCAAAGTTAAGGGTACTTAAAGAAAGATTATATGGAACAGATTTGTCCAGGACACTTTACTCTTTAGAGGACAGGCAGAGGAGACATTTGTAGGTAATATAATAGTAAATACACAAAAGGCATTGCTCCCAGCAGCACAGCTAGATGTAACACCAGATTGCTGGCAAATGACAGATAGAGTTTATCCTGAATCCTCAGTGGGGAGCTCAAATCTGCAGTTTTTAAACCCATCTGGAGTATTCAGTATCCTTGGTGCAATGAAACCAACACAGGAAAAAATGTGAGGTTTTGGCCTCTCTCTCTCTTTCCTTTCTCCCCAAAAGTGTCAGCTCCCAAATTATAATTGATATATACTGCTCATAATGACAGATTTTTATTTATTTATTTATTTGTTTGTTTGTTTGTTTGTTTATTGTCACTGGAAACAGTTTGGCTTAATTATTTCTGACATTTCAGCCACTGTGAGCTTGCTCACAATTTTGCATTTGAATAAATAAATGAACAAGCAATTGAATAAATAACCTATCTCCCCAAGAGCTAATGTCATTTATTCAGCTTCACGGTACCACAGACCACAACAGGCAAAACAACATGACTAACCAGTTCAATCAGCACCGGAACACCAGGCAGATAGAATCTCTATTTTATTTATCATAAGACATTTCTCACCCCCACTCACACGAGCAGATTTTAAAGGAAGTACATGCATACCTTCATGTTTCTGTTCAGCAAGCAACAAAATAAATTTGAAGGGAGGAGAGGAGAATGAGGCAGTGAGCCAAATTAGTGGTCTGACTTGAGAGAGAGGCAGAGGGAGAGAGAGAGATGTTCCCCTGACCACCGTCAGCCCAGGAGGGTTGCTGAGCCCAGTATGATGAAAGGTCTTCAGTAAGTGAAAGGGACAGTGGTGGATTTGTGGTGGTTTGAGCAGCCATGGGATTGTGGAAATCAGCAGTAAGAAATGTGGATAATGGCACAAGCAGTTGCCTGAGGGAGGCTCAGGGAAAAAGGATTAATGACCGTCGAGACCTGCTCTCTTTCCACTCCTTCCCTGAAATGCCAAACCGCTGAGCCAGTTATCAATCAGGAATGTGAAATACATTGGTGGATTGATTGGGTTTGATACAGTGGCAGCCAGCTACACTTTTGAATACTCTTTGAAAACAATTTTTACTGTGCAATGCTGGAGAAAGCCAACAAATAATAAACCTGTCAGAGTACTCACCAAGTGCTCGTAAATACAAAAGCCGCTGTAGTGCCTTGCAGCTGCAAATGGGAACCATTCCAAAGCCTGAAAATTTGTCAATATTTAATCATTGCATCTGATATCAATTCCAATTTAAATTTCTACTCTCTCTTCCTCCATGTCTTATCTTTTCCCAGTAGAAAACACGCAAGTCTTAATAAAGAGCATGCTGATAGCATGCCTTTTCATTTAGGGGGAAAGGCATAGATTATTTCAGCCACACTCCTTTTCTCTTGTAATTTATTCCTTTCTTCTGAGTCTTTTATTCTGAATGCCCATTTCAGGTTCAAAGCTGCATGTTTTTAAATGAGAGAATGAGGCTATGTAATAACGAAAGAGGACTTGGCCCACTATCTAGTCTTTACTCAGGCAAAATTCCAATTTAAGTCAGTGGGATTTCACTTGACTAAAGGCAAATTAGAAACTCACAGTATTTTATGTGGCCTTTGCCACTGAGGAAGCAGGAAGATGTTCCTCTGAGGTGCATCCTTATATTTCACTCCGCGGTGCTGGGTTGTCCTCCCACATCTGCAATGGACAAGACTATAAAAATACAGATCTTGATATTTTTAAAGACTTGAGCCTGTACAGCAGCTGTGAAGTTTTGCCATATTTTTGGTCTTATGCTTTGCACACCTTGCCTAATGATGTCCTAATCATACAGTTTTAAAAAAAAATCCTTTAAAGAAAACCTCACCAAACAGAAGCTGTGGAAAACATGCAGCTTTTTGACAAAGCTCACAAAGTGCATGCCGTGGTTTGCAGAGAGATGTGTCCTTTTGTCTTCCTCTTCACCATATCAGTGGATCCCAACAAATCTTCATTTTGCCCAATGGAAAGAGGCATTGCTATTATGGTGAGTGGAATCTCAATTTTTTTTTTTTTTCCATAGCTGGGTCCACCACAGTAAAGTAAAACCCTGCTTCACAGACCAAAAGGTCACAACCTGGATTTGAATAAGGGTCACATCATTTCATATAATATCTTTGTATTTTTATAGGACTCCCTCTCACAAATGACTCTTCACAGTCTTAAAAAATCATTGTTTTTGATTCGGGAAAAAAAAAAAAAAAAGACAGTTTTTGTAAAAACAGAGAGAGTATAGCGCTCAAGCAGTCAACAGTATACATGCAGGGGAAGAGTCTGGAATAAATGCAATATGACCCTCCTCTTACATGCTCCTATCGATCAGGAATGAGCTCCTAGAAAACTCTGATCCTCTATGCTTTCTTGCAAATTCTGTGTCTATGTACAAGGCAGTGAGGAACTTCGCTAAACCTTTTTGTGGATTTATGATATAATTTCCATACAAATGGGAAATGCCACACAAAAGAAAAAAGAAAAAAAAAAAAGAAATGAGGGATGTTAGACAGCTACTCACTGAGCTTTCAAATTCCTAGATAATCTGATCTTAAATTTATTCCCTCTTTAATGTTCATTATTCTCTTGTTTCAATGGCAGATACAGGGTTCTCTCACACCCTTACACCTCCTATCCTTTTATTTATTTATTTATTTATTTTAAGAAGTGGCATTGCTCTCAAATAACTTGATCGCTTTGGATTTTGTGACACGTGGTCAACAGAAAGCCAGCTCCATGTGTATCAGAGATTTGGTTGGAAATGTCACGTATATCTGCTCCAAAGGTATCACAAGCTCCCACAGCTCCACAGTCCATGTACACAAAGATGCAAAAATGGCAGCAGTGGGAAAAAAAAAATCCTGTTAGTGCATCAGAGCAGAATATCTTAGTCTGGGACACTGATACACAAGTCTCTCGTTGACCTTGATGCAAGTACCAAACTTCGTGATTGGCAAAGTCTCTCTAATGTCTCCCAAGCTTCTCGTATTCCATCTGTCTGCCTCCTATAGCTTCCTAAAGATCACCCTCCTTCCTCTTGTCTTGGTTTCCATGATTCTTTAAAGATATGATCAAAGCACAGCTGGTAAGTTCAAGAAAACTGGCAAGAAAATGGAAAGAGAATATCATTGGGAACAATTTTCCAAAATCTTGACTCCACTTTTCCACTGAAAATTTAAAGGTTTAATAGATCTTAGCACTGCCAAGGGCATATCATTGTGTTCAAAACTGCAAATCTAAACAGAAGCCGCAATGCTTGAAATGTTTAATTTTAGATTTTAAGAAATAATCTTTATCTGGAGCACTCCTTGGCTACATGTACTAAATACGGAATTTGTAGGAATTGTTCTGCCATTCTTTTTTGTTTTTATGTTTGAGGAAACAAAGAGGAGAGAATATTAAATGAAGACAACAGTTGTGTGTTTTCGTTATAGAGGAAACAGACAAAATTATATTCATTTAAAGATGGTATACCAATTGGAATTTCCAGCTAACTTTCCAGGCACAAAGAATCATGATTAAAGCATAATCTGCAGTAAATCTAACTATGGAGTGGTGGCATAGTGCCTGTGTGAATGCATGCACACACAAAGACTATCATGATCAATTTCTCAGTAAAAATATCTGTAACACGTAAATGAACTTCCTAGCAAAGACAGAATTTACTTGTTTTCAGAAGAAATTCCTGATTATGTTATTGTCTTCCCTGATTCCATCTGCCAAAAAACAGGTGCCGATTCTGCAGTACTTTGTCATCACTCCAGACTGACTCAAAGATCTTAGTTGAATGTGCTTTCTTATATCTTGTGCCTGTGCTGTAATTTTTCTTGTTAACATGCTTTCAGTACTATTCTGATAAGAAAATTCACGGAAAATCTTTTCCTTGTCTAAGAATTCCATGTGTGCATGGTCTCCTAGTTTTGTAACTAGAAGATATAAATTAATCAGTAAAAATATTATTGTTCTCTGTTTCAAAAGCAAATTTTCAGATGGAATAATTTGCAGTATTAGTCCATGCATTGTTTGGGAACTAGGCTTGATATTATGAACCGGCAGTATGTATTTTTTTTAAAACCTTACAAATTCTTCTCTGGCAGTAATGCTAGCCAAATATCTCTGTTGTCTTTTAAGCTCCATCTTGGTTGGAAATTCAAAGTGTTGTCAAAATTCAAACAGTCCTAACAGCAATGGACCATAAATTTAGATGATCCACTTTTGAAAGGGATGCACACTGGGTCATTAACGCACTAATGCTTAAAGTACTGAGCATGCTGACCCGTACCAGCAAACCAGCAGCTGAACACATAACGAGGAAATAAGAGGACTCGAGGCTGACCACGATTTATTCAGTAAAAAAGGTACTGGAAGTATCTCTAATAAATTAAATATGTTTGAAAGCTTGAAATCTAGTTGTCCAAATATCAGAAGGCAAATGAAAAATCTCTGAAACCTATTATTATTTTAAACATATAATTTGCCTTGGGAGTCTAGAGAGAGGCCTTATGTAATTGAATTTTTAGGCTTGTCAGTATTGCTCTTTTGTAATTAATTCAAAACTCACTGGCTAAGATTATCCTCCTTTTCAATCCAACCACATCAATTTGTTCTTTAAATCTTTCTGTCTTCTGCCACATGAAATTTAAACTTCTCAGGTTAAATTTAAATTTCTTACCCCTGCCACCAAGCCAAGAAAATAGACAGATATTCCATTTTTCCAAATCTTTTTTTTTTTTAATCCCATCTTGTCTGCCAAACATAGAGTACCTAAGTGGTGAATAAGGAACAGTAAGTCAATTTTCCAACTCCTTCTCCATTCAGCACTTCCATTAAGACATACATACTTCTTCAGTGCTATCAAAAAGTATACTCTATCACTTGAAAGCCCCTCACCACTACAAAAGGAGTGGAAGTAAGACAGAAAGTATTGTCAGTTAACATAATTTTTGGGACACTGGTGTATAGATTCAGTGAATCTGTATAAAGACTTTTACCTAGTGCACATTCTCTATGCTTAATGATCAAACCATGTTTTCTTGGACTTCAGTAAGGCCTTTGACATTGTGCCTCATAAGAACCCCAAAGAGAGCTGGATGAGCAGAGGGAGAGGTGGATCAAAAACTGGCTGAATGTATGGACCAAGAGGGTAGTGATCAGTGGTGCAAACTCTAGTTGCAGGCCAGTAATGAGCAGAGTAGCCCAGGAGTTAACACTGGGTCCAGTCTTGTTTTAACACCTTCATTAACAATCTGGACAATGGGGTACAGTGCACCCTCAGTAAATTCACAGATGACACAAAACTGGGGGCAATGGCTGACTCACCAGAGTGTAGCACAGCCATGCAGAGGGACCTTGACAGGCTGAAGAGGTAAGCTGACAAAAATCACTATGTTCAAGAAGTGCAGAGTCCTGCATCTGGGGAGGAACAACTCCAGGCACCAGTACGTGCAGGGGGCCACCCAACTGGAAAGCAGCTCTGCAGGAAAGGACCTAAAAATCCTGGTGGACACTAAGTTGAACATGAGTCAGCAATGTACACTTGCTGCTAAGAAGGCTAATGGTGTTCTTGTTTGCATTAGGTTAAGTATTGCCAGCAGTTCAAGAGAGGTGATCCTTCCCCTCTATTCAGCGTTAATGAGACAGCACCTGGAGTACTGCATCTAGTTCTGGTCCTCCCAGTACAAGACAAACATGGATATACTGGAGAGAGTCCAACAGAGGGCCATGAAAATGATTAAGAGACAAGCACCTCTTCTATGAAGAGAGGCTGAGAGAGCTGGGACTGTTCAGCCTGGAGAACAGGAGGCTTAGGGGGAACCTTATCAGTGTGTATAAACACCTGAAGGAAGGATGCAATGAAGATGGAACCAGGCTCTTTTCAGTGGTGCCCAGCGACAGGACAAGAGACAACGGGCACAAACTGGAACATGGGAGGTTTTATCTATGCATCAGGAAGTTTCTTTACTGTGTGGGTAATGAAGCACTGGCACAGGTTGCCCAGAGAGGTTGTGGAGTCTCCTTCCTTGGAGAGTTTCAAAAGCTGTCTGAACATGGTCCTCAGCAACCTGCTCTGGGTGTCCCTGCTTGAGCAGGAGTTTTGAACCAGTGAGCCTCCAGAAGTGCCTTCCAACTGTAAACATTCTGTGAAAAGCAAATAATAGCCAGCTTATCTTCAGGTGAGTACAACTCAAACCAGGTATTGTACATCAAAGAATCTTGTCCAATATAGACAAGTATACAGAGACAACCACAAAACTCAAACTCATAAAAATGCATACTTTGAAAATATATTTATATGGCCAGCTGATATAAATTTGATAGTATGCATTCATTATAAATTACTAATTAATAATATATTACCACACAGCAAATTAAAGTATATAACTCATTAGCTGGAGTATACTGCTGTGCCCCAACCCTGGTGTTCTGCTATTTCAGTTAGTATTTCAAGCATACATGTTAATTACAACTTGATATTCATTCTATTTCACTGTGTACGAAGATATGTACATGTATTTGTTTAGCCATATAAGCTTCCAAGGAAAAAATTAGGCTTGTAAGGAATAGACATGTCATCATATAATATTAAAATATATTTGTATAAAGTATTTTTTCACCTTTGTCTGGACAGCTAGTTATAGCATATGTTGAAAAACTGCTACATACATAATAACTAGTGCTCAGCAATTATGCTGGGAAATTGCAAGGCATTAAATGTGAACAGGTACTTTTTTGTAGACTACAGCATAATTTACCTCACAGGAGGGAGTTTGTGTGACCATGAACTTAGTTAATCCCCTGAACATACTCATCAAAAAAGGAAGAAGAAGGCAGCCCTATGGAAAGGTCAGATACTACTGTGCAGGGGACATTGCTCCAGCTATAAATTGAAGATTTATAATTTGGCCTCCTTATCTCACTGAAGGTTTCTCTGCACTATTTTCTATTCTTTCTTCTACATCTTTTTGCCTTGGAGACCTAAGAACTCACACAGGGTCTGGCATCATTGACATACCAAATCATCTCCATATGTCTTGGATGACCACATTAGAGTATCCTAAAGTCTCAGACAACCCACCAAGCTACTACCATTTAAACTTAATCTCACAAGTCAACTGCTCTGAAATAACTCATTCTAGCCTGTGGCAAATGTGAAATAATTCAACTTTGCTTAGCCTACGTGAAAGAAAGTATCTTAGTGACAGATTAACTCTGGATATGTAGCAGGGATCGAATACTAGGAATTTCCTGTTGTCCACTATTCCACACAAAGTGTCATAACCATGAGCTAAACTGTGGTGGTTTTACTCAGCTTTTTTGGCTCATCAGCTGAGTTCCACTGCAACTGCTTTCTCACTCCCCCTCCTCAAAGAGAAAGGGAGAGAAAATATGATGGAAAGGGCTCAAGGCTTGAGATAAGGACAGAGAGATCACTCAGCAATTATTCTCATGGACAAAACAGACTCAGCATAGGGAGATTAATGTAATTTATTACCTATTACTAACAAGCTAGAGCAGTGAGAAACTCAAAACAAACTAAAACCACCTTCCCCCCATCCACCCTCTTCTACATCCTCCCCACCACCCCACCACCCCCTACTCCAGAGCAGTGCAGGGGAATGGGGAAATAGGGGTTGCGGTCAGTCCCTAACACTTCGTCTCCACTGCTCCTTCACAGTCACTCTCTGCCCCAGCTCCCTGTGGGGTCCCTCCCACGGGATGCCGTCCTTCCCGAACTGAGCCTGTGGGGGCTTCCCACAGGCAGCAGCTCTTCAAGAACTGCTCCCACATGGCTCCATACCATGGGGTCCATCCATCAGGAGCAAAATTCCCCAACCTGGGTCCCCCAGGGGTGGCAGCTCCCCCCAGACCCCCTGCTACTACGTGGGCTCCTCTCCACGGGCTGCAGCTCCAGCCCGGGGCCTGCTCCTGCGGGGGCTCTCCATGGGCCGCAGCCTCCTCCAGGCCACATCCACCTGCTCTACTCGGGGCTCTTCCATGGGCTGCAGCGTGGAGATCTGCTCCATGTGGGACCCATGGGCTGCAGCGGGACAGCCTGCTCCACCAGGGGCCTCTCCACAGGCCGCAGGGGAGCTGCTGCTCTGTACTTGGAGCACCTCCTACCCTCCTTCTGTACTGACCTTGGGGTCTCCAGGGCTGCTTCTCACTCCTTGCTCTACAAGCAGCTGTTGTGCTGCAGTTGTTTCCCTTTCTTAAATCTGCTCTCACAGAGGCACAAACAACACCTCTTACTGGCTCAGCTCTGGCCAGCAGCAGGTCCCTTTTGGAGCCGGCTGGAGCTGGCTCTGATCTGACATGGGGCAGCTGCTGCGCTCTGCTCACAGAGTCCACCCCTGCAGCCCCAAAACTTTGCCACGTAAACCTAATACATAAGCCATACAGATGGCAAAATGACTGTCTAGGTAAAAAATCACAGTGAGTTATTTTCTTGATAGTTTCAGAATATCAACATTTTTATTCAAATTCTGCTTCCCACTTGTTCCAGAACCCTTTTTCTTGTTAGATCAGGCAGTAAAGCAGTCTGATTAGAACTATATAAACAGAAACTACAAAGAATAAATGCCAGCTATCTTTTGGTGATTAAACGTCTGTCTCATCAGTTTTCATTCTGCGGGTAGCTATGAAATCTGAATGGCTGAGATGGCTCATAGAGATGTATACATGGTGAAAATATAGCCCTTGCAACACAGCTGATACTTCACTAATAACTTTATATTTGTTGAAGATGTTCACAGTCTAGGGTAGTGGAGGGAAGTCTTCTGTTAGAGAAGAGATATTCCGTCTGTACCTAAAATACTGTGCTGGATTATCAGTAATTATTTAAAGCTTTGTTTCAAGCTAACTCCATTGTGCTGCAATGAAAGTCACAAGACCAATTTCTTAAAGTTCCTGACTAATTCTTTATGGCAATGCTCATTCACCATCTTTAGACACTTAACATTATCAGCAGATGCACATGCTGTTTTTCATTGCATATTCCTATTGACAAGACTTCAAATTGTGAGCTGCTTTTAGAACATTTACCTGCTGCAACTATTTATCACTCTTGTAATTCACCTGAAATGAAAATGGAAATCAAGCTGAGTATTACCTTATCTTTCCCTTCCTACTTTTGTCTTTTTTTTTTCTCTACATTCTCCTATTCATGTTTGATTTCCACTCCTCTGTGGGACAACTCAGCAAATTCAGTAATTCACAAGGTGAGTCAGTCAATACCACTTCAGATTTCCTTTACATGCCAGTAAACACTAACCAACAAAGAAATTTGCTTTCGAGCAGACTCGGCTTTTTTTGTTTGTTTTGGAAGAGGCTCTTATACTCCAAAGAACTGAGAGAGCAATATTATCATTGTCTAAATCCAACCAGTTTCAGGTAGGTGCATGAAACATTAAACAGGGCAGCATAATAAGTTACTTAATGCCTTTAAGTTGTGTGTGCACAACTCTTGAATAGAATTCTTGTGAGTTTAAGGACTCAACGAGATATATCAAGATTATATAAGAGTGTAGTAAATAATACATTTGCATAATAAGGCAAACTGTTTTTCATCCCTTCATGAATTTTCAGTTTCATAAACTCTAACCTTTGTATATTCTACTTAGGCCATAGTATGGTAGTCACATGGACCTTTTCTAATTTATGGCATATTCAAGGAAAAAGTACATTCTCTTTTACTTCAATTTGGATTTTGTTGGTGAATGACAAGAACTATAACAAATTAGGATACAGATTATTCCTGTCTTTTCAATACTTTTGAGATCAGAACTGTGACCACAAACCTTGTATGTTTTTAGGCTGTCTGGTACAAAAAGATATTTACATACTAGAGTGAGTCTGGAAGAAGGCCACCAATATAATCACAGGGTGATATAAACACAACCAGGAGAGGGGTCTGGAGCACACGATGTGCAATAGACTGAGACAATTGGGCTTGTTTGGTCTTAAGAGAATAGGATTGTGGGGCGGTAAGAGCGGGATTTACCGCTGTTTTCAGCTACCTAATAGGAAAATGTAGAGAAAACAGAGTCAAAGTCTTCGGAGGTGCATAGTGAGAGACAATGGACAGAAGCAGCAAACATGAAATTCCGATTAAATGTGAGTAGAAAAGAATTAGAGTGAGTGTAGTCAAATATCAGAACAGGCTGTGAAAACTCTATCCTGAGAGATACTGAAAACTCAGCTGAACAAGCTTCATCTAAGTCAGGTCAGCTTTGAGCATGGCAAGATTGGCAGATAACCTTCAGAAGTGCCTGCCAACTGAATTAATTTAATGCTTATGATTGTTCTGGAATATGAATATACCAATTTTTAGGTAAAATAAGAAACACGAGTTAATGATAAAGAATGATTGATATATATGTATATACATGCATATATAGGCACATATACATGTGGGGGGAAATCCAAGGTCATTAGCAATCCATAATTTACTGGTAGGAAAACATCATATTTTTTGAAACAGTAAATCAAATTGCAAACTAGCAGGAAGCAAATGTGCTTATTAATAAAACAGCTATGGCATCATGCACTTGAGTTACATAGTCCTGGCATCATGCTATATAAGTAAGGACTTAAGTTAAAAAGCATGACCAGATCATGATTCACTGGAATTTCATGATTATTTTCTCTTGCCATTTTAGAGATTTTTGGCCCCAAGACTTAGTACTTCCTGGACTTCTATTACGATGAAAGCAGGAAACCTGGTAGCTCCCCTCTCTTCTTGAACAAGTCTTGGGATTGCCACATTAAAGCTGTAATTTGTTCTCTGTCTCATTTTTTTGGGGGGGGTCTTCTCAAACCATATCTAAATTGAAGGACTATAGAACAGAATTACCTCATGGATTAAGGCAAGGCAAGGGTAAGGAAAAGATAGAAGGGACACTTTTTTCCCATAGTGGTTAGCTATCACAACTGACAAATATCTGAAATATTAATTTACTTCCAAAAGAATGGTGAAGGGGGTAGTACTAAAGTGGGTAAAATCGGTCAGGAGTATATGGAAAGTATACTGATGTAGTTAAGGATTTGAAAGAATACGTGTAATATGGTTGTAACCTTTCTTAGGATACAGTCACAGACTTTTATGGTTGCATGTCCTCCCAAAGACTTTCTGCCTTATAATCAGAAGCACTGTCTGCTAACTGGTTCACATTTTCTAAAACAGAAACACAATTCACTACACTTTCTTTCTCAGTAAAATGTACCTTAATGAGATACACTTTCTACACAATTATAAAATGATAAATGTACCACGATGAAACTTTCTGTTGCACACAGAAAAATGTATCATTTCTATGGAACTACTTATAAGCCTCCGATATTTTAACATTGTCTGACAATACAAAGAGAGTACTTTGTGTGTGATACTTTCAGAAATAAATGTCTAAACAATGTCATAAGAACATTCTGTAAGTTTTAAGTTTTTATCTTATCCAAGTGATTCATGACTCATAGTGTAGCACATATTACACTGATCACATAATCTTTCTATTCTTTATTTTCAAGTGCTGAAAAAGGAGAAATTTGAATTACTACTACAGAACCATTACTTTACCGCATCAAAGAAGATGAAAATAAAATAAGTTTTCTTCATGTCATGGAGGAAATGCTAAAATTCTGTTTTAGACAAGAGAGATGTTCATTGCTTTGCCATTTTCATAATGTCTTTCATTTGCTTCACATAACTATGAACTATAATACTGCAGAGGATCCATTATAGAAAAAGCAACAGCCAATTGAACAGATGGGAAGAAGAAATGTAAGCACAAAGGGAGAGAGTCTAAGTTGTTTGTTCTGTTGCAGATATATGCTAATAAACTAGACCTTTATTAGAAACAAGACCCTCAGACTACCAAAATCTTTAAGACAGGAAAATAGCACTGCAAATTTGTCCTGTGTATTCACTCTGTCACTGACTTTCTCCCATTTTTACTAATGTTTGTCATGTGTTTAGACTGCAGGATTTGCAGAGTCAACATTTAACATGCATGTTGTAGGCCCTCTTAAGAACCCCCCCACAAACTTAAACTATTCACACCTTTGCCCTTGCTCTTAGACAATTGCATACACGGGGGAACAGCATAGCCAGTCCAACAGAGCAGCAAACCTGTCTTTTTTTCAAATACAGAGCAGCCAGAGGTTTATGGCTAGAAGAAAAAGCACTCTGAGCCCGTGCTGTCCTGAGACTACAGAAAAGAATCTTTATGAGGACTCCCGTGGAGTTCAAGTGATCATTTGATTTTTTGAGGTGAAAAAACAGACTCCACTGCACCAAAAGGAACCATGCCAGGAAGTGTGAGAAGCTCTAAACTGGCAATTACCCTGCAGGTTGTGCCAAAGACAATGTCACATTGTAATGTTTCTAGTTCCGTTCACAAAAAATTCCAGAGCATGGGATAATCTGGTCCAGAGCAATAGTACAATTCCAAACTGCTTCTCTTTCTTCTATCAAAATCTGAGTGTTATGTGATGTAGAACTATGGCTCACTATACTGATCTCTAACAGCAAATCTTATATAATACTACAGTTCATTCTTACGTTGATCAGGGGAAAACAGATTTTTAAATGGGGAAAATAATCAGAAAATGTTTGTCTTTAAAAATGCCCTTTAATGATAATCTTCTTGTCACATTAAAATAACAATTACCTCTTTGCTGAACTGGCATTCAAATGTTGCAAAATGGCTGATTTTTAAGTATACATGAGTGCTGTATTCACTGGAAGTATATAAAAATGTGCACATTTTAATGAGAATGGATAAAGCTTCTGTAATTTTTCATCGCTCTTACAATGTTTGTCATGAGAAAAGGCTAAATATGTGCCATGCTACCTTCTTTTTGCAAGCAGAGTTTAAGTGTCATGTCCTTCCATTCAAAGAGTTGCTGTATTCTGGTCTTCTCAGTATTCCATAATTAGATAAGCTAGCCATTTTTCTTCCACCCTATTTGCAGTTTTACTGATTTATAAGAAAGGAGTAGAGCTGCTTTTGACATACGAAATATAGGGCAGGTCAAAACTATGGATTATATGGTAATGTTCCATATAAAACATGTGGATTACTAAAATCCTGTGTCATGAAGTGTTAGAAATGGAAGCATTGCTTGTAAATATGAGTGGGGCACAACTGCAATTTCAATCTCAGACAGATTCTAATTCCATTTTTGAACTATGATTATTATTTCCACTGCAATGAGGTAAGGACCTGCTTCCACTCACCAGAGTCATCTCTGGAGCTCTACAGCACCTCCATCAAAAGTGATAGCCCTAACACGATGGCCATGGAGTCCTGATCTCCAAAGCATTTTGAGACGTAGGACATCCTGAAAGGAATAAAAGGTAGTCTAATAAATACTGTATAGGTTAGGACAGAAAACAGAGGGTATGCAAGTCATGGAAGGGGACAGAGGTAAAAAGAGCAGAATCCTTCCACCATCTTTGCTTAAATGAGAAATATGTGTCTGACAGAAAAAGAATCAAAACTTAGGATACTATAGTAGACACCACCAGGTTAACTATGTTTTTTTTGTTTTGTTTTGTTTTGTTTTTTGATTGGTTGGTTTCTAAGTCATTAGCACCATTTGCCATTGACAAAAATAAGTGAAGGATACCTTCAGGTACTCTGAGGTTATTAAAAAGCCAGAATTAGCAATAGACCTTGCTGACATCAGACAGAACAGTAAAGAAATGCTACCCATCAATTTTGTAGCTTTATAAGAAGCCTTTTTTTGTAAATAAAGAATGATTCTCCAGTGAATGGTGAGCAAGTGTTTTATCTGTAAAGTAATAGTGACATATTCATAGATATGAAGAGTTGATGCTACAGTGTTATGCTGTGTGAATAAAACGGGAAAATATATATTTGAAAATACCATTTTGTTTCCATTTTTGTGTGGAAGCTCTACTTGTTTGCTTAAGCATGTATTTATTCTTTTCGCAATGTGTAAAACACTTCTTAGTTATATGACCTGAAATGCGAGATTTTCTCAACCTCATAATAGTTTTCTGGGATCAAAGCTGCCTTTATAAATCTGGAAAAAAAAAGAACAGCTTTCCATATTTTTGTAAGATTGTAACAGCATTTACAGTAGGGGAAGATATTGATTCTGTGGAAATGAACTTCAGAAAGTTTCAGAATTATCATTTAGTCTATATAGGCACCCAGAATTTGAACTGTTCATCCAAACATATGAAAACAGTGAGGCTACAAAATTCAGCTGGAGATTTCATATGCCCTTTGAGAACTACTACCCATTCTTCCTCCTATTTTGATCTGAAATAGAAGCACTCTCAACATTTTGCAACATCTTTGTATATTCTCTTGTTTAGAAACCTAGAATAAATCTTCATAAAACTGAAAAATAATGTGCTATGATGAAGGCACAATTAGTTGAAGCTTTTAAAATATTTTTTAAATAGGATGATAGTCCATGTTACCACTTCTTTTGTTCAAACACATTCACACAAATCACTATGATCTTACTTTATTTCTCCTGGTACTATTACATAACACAATCAAGAGTTTTTCTAAAATAATAGCTACTAATTTTCCCTGAAGCATTCAATTCACATGAACAAACTACTACTAATAAAGTAACAACCAGTAGACTGATTTCTTGTCAGTGGAAACTGATGCTGCTCTTTTGAACAAGTGAGAGACATCAGGAACTTGTAGATGCTCTCTGAACTAGCATGGACAATCATGAAGTTTCAGCAGTTTGCTGAGAGCTCCTCAAGCATTAATGTGATGTGCATTAATGGAATATGCTGAAGCTCTCATCTCCTGTTGCACTGACTGGTCCTACAATATATCAGAGACAAGGATACATCAAATGAGTGGATTGCTTTGCCAGAGATGGACAGGTTAAATCAAAGGCAATAAATAAATAAATAAATGAAAATTTAAGTGCAGTTCTTGTCCAAAAAACAAAGGTTTAGTTCACACGGTATGCCTGATGTATAGGTCATACAGCCCAGCTGTTTCCTTCCTGACATTTGTATTTTTGGCAAAGTTTTAATGCAAGACACAACTAAAATACCTCAGACAGTCTTCATTTCAACTGACACAGTTCGTTAGCTCAAGTAGTTCATAATTGTCAACTCTAAATACTAACTTTCCAACAACAACAAAAGATAATGATCTAAAGCTGTCTTTATCTTTCCTCAAACCCTGCTCAGTGAACCAAGAGCTCCTCCATTTTTATTTGCCTCAGACTTCTTTTTAAGGGCAATAGCCTACAATGACCAGGCTGGACTGAAGTGTCAGGATGTACCCTGCCCAACTACAAGTGTGCATATTTCACCAGTGCTCTTGAGACTGATCTCAGAATACAAGAACCCTTTCTTTACACCAGGCTTTACATCAGGTTTTTTCCTGCTTTGAACCATGTTTGTCATTGTGGCATTCAAAGTTGCAACATACTCAGATTGAAGTGAACACAAAAAGAAGCTGTCCCATTCCTCACACCACTCCCTCGACAGCATTTTATGTACTTTATGGTACTCAGTTTTGACAATCCTGCTTTAGGAAAGCCAAGCTGAAGTAAAAGCTTTGATTTTTCACTGTAAAGGCAGTGAAGTTTGTACTCGCTGACCTCACTGAAAGTAGATCAAACAATTAAGAAACAACTTTTAAGGAGGCCCCCTGTCCTTAATTTACTGATATGATTTTAGGCTCTATTTTATTCCATGATAATGTTGCAGGTGGTCTTCAAGTAGGAAGCAAGGAGCAGGAAGATCTAAATGCAATGACCTCAATTTCAACAGAAACATGGTAATAGCATTCAGAATCTGTCATTTCAGCAGAATATTTAGACTGAAAAATAATTGTTTTGTAAACAGTTAAAACTTTACTCAATGTACTATATAAAATAATGGATTATTTGCCAAAACCTTGCTGAGATAACTAGAATAATGGGGAAAACTGCTGCTGCTGTCTCTGCTGTATG
Source organism: Cygnus olor (assembly GCF_009769625.2). Lineage (NCBI taxonomy): Eukaryota > Metazoa > Chordata > Aves > Anseriformes > Anatidae > Cygnus > Cygnus olor. Next base: position 18,686,331 of record NC_049172.1, on the reverse strand, counting down.
TTTTCAGTAACAGAATAGAACTTCCCAAGCAAGTAGCTTGTCACCTAATTGCAGCATTACTTTTGTAAAAGGAAAAATAAAAGCAGAAACAGATCTGAAACCAACATCAGCTTGGGTCTTTTTTCTCCTCTGTAACCAAAACAATAATCTTCCCTTGCATTTTCAGATTCTAAGATAGGAATAACAGCAGCAATCTTGGGTATCTCAGAAAGTCTTAAAATAACTTTGTACTGTGTGGTGAGTTAGTTCTTTTCACGATTCAGAGATTGACAGAGGCCAAATAACGTTCATGGTTAATTAAGTGTCCTTCAGATAAATCATTGGCTTTGCTGTCTGCTCTGCCTTACACAAGTATAAATTAGAAGCAGCTAGAGAGGAAGGACTACATCAGTATAAAGTTTGTGCTTGCAGGAAGTTTGATAGCATTCTGTATATGCTTATAGTAAAAAAGAAAGTTACTACAAAGCTCTCCCTGTCTGCTCTATCCACTCTGTCTCCTGGTATACACGTCAGGAAAGATGAGACCTGGAAAAGCCATGACCTTACTAGCACTTAAAAAGAGGAGAGAAAGAAACGGAGTCAGGCAGGCAAGATACACATACGTTGTTTACAGGGAATTTCTGGTATCAGACAACTACACACACATACGTTTGTGTTTCCTTAGCTGGCAAAATAGAGGGCTTGTGGACACATCTCTTAAATAATATTAATTTCTGCACTTAAACAACTGATGCAAAGCTTGGAAAAGTATCTTCAGTAGTTTCAAATACTTCATGCTGTTGTCTACAAAGTCTTCAGGTCAAAGGTTTTCATTCAGGATGACACAAATGAGAATGTTTTTCTTTTCTGTCCCTTCATCCTCTTCTCAGTACTGCCAACTATACACAAGGCCAATACAAGGCTTAACACTCTATCACATCTGAACCCCTTGTGTCACTTCTTTTAGAAGCACTTCCAAATTCACTTGCCACAAATTCTCATAGTTAAGCACTATAAATACATTGCAGGCTGCATGTTTAATGCATTGCCAGCTGGGAAAAAGCAAGCTGTAGCTGTTCAAATGATGGGTTCTGTTTCTTGAGGTGATCTTCAGAGTACAGGAGAAAGGTATTTAAAACTGAACATCCATAATTGAGGCTAATGGGACCTATAGACATTTAGCATCTGAAATGAAGTCATTGATACTTTTAGTGAAGACAAAAAAATGGAAGAGGTGGGATGCATATTCTTGAAAATAAGCTGCAGACCAACAACTTTAAATGGGACTATCATGTTTTAGTCATCTGTGTCTACTTTAGTGTAGTCAAGGTATACTTAGACTTCGTTTTCAAGAAAACTCAAAGATTAAATATATTATTCTGCTGTTTTAGCCAGAAAGCAAGCTAAACAATGCTTTAAGAACTTGGCCATTCCATGTATAAGTTTAAAAACTTCCCTGCAAGTATGAAAATTGTGTCTCTTTACAGTAGTACAGACAGAGACATAGTACTACTACATGTGGTGCTAGCCTTTTAAAGCCATCACATGCTGCCAAGAGATAACTGGCAGTAACTGGAAACAATTTCTATGCAGAAAGCTGAGATAAGCCATGTTTTGCAGGAATAGCTGGGTGAAACTTGGAAAACCCTGTATTCACAGAAACAATGCGTTTCCTTCAAGAATACATTTTCCTTCCATAGTGCATGTTTGTCTTTCAGATTCTTGTGTTCTGGAGATAATGAAGTTTTTATATTGCAATAGCAAGTTCTTGGTTGTAAGCTTGGCCTTTCAAGAAGAGTGAAGAATGTGACACTGTTTAGTTTGTTGTACCTGACTCATTTCTGCTCTTGGAGGACGAAACAGAAATAGAAATATGATATGGAGATGAGATATGAATTCTCTAGTAGTCATAATGGAATATGTATACTCTTGTTACGGTGTTGAAAGTATCATCTTGATGCTGGTACTTGTTATTAAAGGTTAGAGGTCTTTCTCCATTACTTTAGTTATTTATTTTAGTTAGGGTATTTTAGAGGAATTAGAAAAATCTTAGCTCTGACTAACGAAGTTGAACAAAAGCAAACAACAGTGAAGTGAACAAGACACATACTGTCTTTCCCAGAAGAAACAATTTATTTCATATACTGTGTATCCCATTCATTCATCAGTAATATGACATTTTAATATTGTCTTATTAACATCAAAATGCTTCTGATTCTACAAAAGCATTAGTAGTTGCTTAAATGAATCTAATATGTGCAATTCCAACCTATTGCATTCAGAGCACTGGAATCTGACTTTGAACTTATAGAACCTCCTTGTAAGAGCATAAAAAAGAAACTATACCAAAATTGAATGTAAACTGCTTATGTTCAACAATTTGTTCCAGAATTATTCATGAATAAAAAAAGAAGCAGGCTCCCTGCTTGAGATCCTATTCTGCTTCTTTGTCCCACAAAGGCATTCAGGAGTGTTAAAATATGTTCACTGTAGGTATGCAGTTAAGGAGCACCTGCTAAAGTGCATTAGTTCCTTCTCTCAGTGCTCTCATAGAGAAATAAAGTGGCCTTGATTCTCTGCAGTTCAAACCTTCTTAGTTTAAGCTTTGGCAATTTAAGATTACTTTACTTCTCAAAGAAAGAATCCACACTGGGGTTTAATGTACTCCGGTCCTGACATAACGGTGACTTTGAAATTTCTGGCTGAAATACCTTACATAAGAGGTAATTAATTATTATGCCATTACTCACTTATTCAGACCATTAAAATGTCTAAGGCAACAGGAGCGTTCAAGAGAAATTTTAAAGGACAGCAGCTTTTTGCAATGTGTTACAATGTTCAAAAGAACTGACTTTTGACCTATATGAAAGACTAAGACTTTTTCTGCCAAAATTTTTTGGCAGCCTGTCCAGACTCCCTCATACAACAAGTACAGTGTGTTTTCACATCTATTCATTAAGTCCTACTGTGAGATTGCAGTGTGTGAGGAAGCAAGAACAGACATTTAAAATCATTTCACTCACTGTAGCCAACTGAGTATCATTGTTGAAATAATCTGAATATGTTTTTTTAAGTATTACAATTCTCGTCTTGAGTGAAGCTCATTGGTGAAGACTCAGCTGACAAAGCAGTTTAGTCTGTCATTTCAGCAGGTTTGAATAATACCAGTGACTCAGAAAAATTAGCAAGATCCAAAAGATGTTTTGTGTCATTCTGTTACATAACAAGTCACTCCACACGGAAGACTATTGGTTCTTTCACACACACAAAAAAAATAAATCAGTGTTTTGAAAACTTGTCTGCAGAAATGGCAAGATATCAGAAAGCAGTTCTTCAAATTAAATAACATCCAGGCATTTTTCTCTTTAAAAAAAAAAAAAAAGGTATACTTTTTTTCTTTTGGAGGAAGGAGGGTTGACTTCAGAGAGTTGGGGACTACTGGCATTTGTTAAAAGTTTTAATTAGCTTTTACAAAATGGACATGATGAAAGCCTGTTCTACTAATAAAAGCCTGCCCTTGAAGCAGTTCCAAAGAAGTAAGTTTGGTCAAGAAAGCATGTACCTGTTTTGGTCTAAAAGAGAAGTTCATTACTAAGATGTACAGTGAAATGGACCACAATAAATGGTAGTGTGGACAAGTTAATACACAGCTCAAATGCAGCTTAATGCTGTCAGAGGAGGAATTGCTCTTGAAGGTTTTTTATGGCCACAAGAATTGATGCAATATTTTCATATACTTCCTGTTTGGCAATTAGTAGCAAAACCACAATTTTTACAGGCTGTATGAGCTTTTGGAAGATTCTCTATGACAAAGACTGAAAGCTGTCATCATCCATTGGCTCATTTAGATTAGCTTCTTTTAGATGAGGTAACTCCCTCTTAGTATTTTTTAATTATTATCTGCAATGTATCTACTATGAACAAGAAATAACCTTATCATGCAAAACTGCTTTCAAAAGCACACTTAAAACTAACCATTGGTCTAAAGAATTATGACACTTTACGTTATAGGCAAACTGAGGGAAAGAAGGTGATTGAAATATTTACCTGATGTCTCTCCACTTAGCTGTTGATTCAAAAGGAGACACTCTCTGTTCAGTAGAAGCACAATACCTTTGTAATCTAACTCATCTGTTTTTAAATTGTGCCATCACATTTACTCTTTCAACTTGTTTCTTTCAAGAACAAAGTACACCAAAAGTTTTTCAACAAGTTAGAAAAATAGGCTGCAGCTGGACTGTAGCTGTAGCTTGAACAGATACAGACACAAAATCACAGCATTCTTAGTTCCATAGCTGTCATTGACGAGAGCTCACTTGCAAGCATCCCCACCACCTGTGATCACATCAAGGGTTACCTGCATCATTGCCCTACCTTGGTCTGATGTGTGGCCCATGCTTTTGTGAACACATAGTTTCATAAATCCATTATTTCTACTTCTCTTGATATAGTAAATTGGATGCAATTATGGTCTTTCATGTTCTAATTCATAAACTTTAGAATTAGCTGACAAAGCAATAGAATATAAAAAGTAGAACACTGAATTTTCAAGAGAGAAAATAGGAGAATATAAAATTCATTTGGAGAAATTTCTGTAATGTCAGGATAGATTTGTTTCTTAAATGGTTACATCTTCCATGTCTATCAGTCTGGAAAATGTGACACAAACTGGTTAGAGATCATTACAAGCATGAGATTTATTAGCAGACTTAACCCAATTAAGAACAATGCAAATGGAAAAAAGCAGGGAGGACTTTTCTTTTAGAAATATTAAATGTCCAAGCCTGGTTACTATTTGTAAATAAAATAATAATATAAAAAACATACTGCATGTTTGAGCTGTACAGTACATACTTATGTACAGTATACTATAAGGGTTACAATCACAATTCACAGACAAGGGCATCAGTATCCTGCACTGCTGTGAGCTGGGATTCATGGCTGAGTTAACATAGCCATGATGTATCAACATGTGGCTATCTGGAGCTAAAACCAGAAGGATCTTCCCACTGAGAGACGTTTTCTTCATGACAACAATGTCACTGTAGGATACAAAAGAGCGTGTCTAGGAGTCAACTGCGTGCCTTGCCCAGCAGTAGCAGCACTCTACATCTACACTACATCTACAGTGCATGAAATCGGATGAAAAGTGCCTTTTGTAAAAATCAAATAGAGAACATTCACTCCAACAGCCGTGGAATGCTGAAAATGAAACACTTCTGGGGTGGTGGCATCACTGATAAGTGTAATCCTGGATGAGCAAGAGATTAATGAAAATTCAGAAATATAGAACGGGGACAGGAAAGTGTCCATAAAACAAAAACAGCTCCAGCTAGCCCATGTAAGTATTGATTTCTCTGTCTATTTTATGCAATGCAAACTCTCATTTTTTTCACTGAAATTGTCTCTCTGGAAGTGTTATTTGAAAACTACTAGTACAAAATGCCCCCTGCCTGTCTAATATGCAGTTTTATATCATCAATATCAATGGGGAGGAGATGCTTATTAAAGTCAGCGGGGAATAACAGGGCTCCTTCTGATTTTTGCAGAGGGTAAATCAGGTTCATTTAATGGGCGTAAATGAGATTAGAAGCAGACCAGCTGTACACACTTCAGTGAGGCTTATCATAACATAAACAGAGGTGTTTATGCATAAAAGTGTAAATGCTATAATTTCTCATTGCTTTGCTCTATTTTCTAAGTAGTTTCACACATGTATAGATGCTGATGTCAGAATAACCCATTAGATCATCCAGTGTGACTTTTGCTATGTACAAGACCTTTAAATTTTACCCAATTAACTTATTTCTATTGAAAAGGCTTGTTTGTAACTCACGCTTGACTAAAACATCACTTCTGTTGGGCTAAAACATGTCTCCCAGGAAAACATCTAGTTTTGATTTGAAAACATGAAAAAAACTGAAAAAACACGGCATTTCATTCCAGTAGTAGTTACATCCCTCCTTTAAAATCATAACCATAATTTGAATTGTTTTGCTTCAGCATTCTGCTGTGAATTCTTCTTTACCTGCTATATTAAAGACCTTTCTTCTATTATACATTTTCTACCCCTAGAGATATTTATACGATGTAATAGGGTCAGATTCAAAGCTTCTTATCATAAACTAAGTAAATTGAACTCTTTAAATGCATACATATCCTGGGGAAAAATAATAAAAAAAAAAGTTCTCGGTCTTAGTTTGGTTAAGCCAAGTAAGCTAACGAATGCTAAAAGAGCAATGAAGACTAGGCCAACTTGGGTTTAACTTCAGTTGGTGGCCTACTTTTTTTTTCTCCCAAACAGCCCTATTAATTTTAGCACTTCTACATCTCAGGTTGAAATCTTAACTTTATTATCTACTCTGCAGTTTTTACTTTAGTTAGCTGACTCAGATTTGCCAACCCAAATTCAGAGCACTTCTTTTACTTTGATATTATTAGTGTATGTTAAGGACTCTGGCAGAGTCCTTTGCTATTCTTGTTTCCAACTACACTACTCTGGACTCTCTCTGACAGAGGCAGAAGATGCGACTGCCCCTTAGCATCTCCAAGGAGTGCAAACCTACCACCAGCAGCAGTGCTGAACTGTAAGCTGCACTGGTTGATGTGCAGGCAAATGACCCGTTCTCCTACTTCTGCCATGAAGACAGTGAAGTCTGGCAGAAGGGCAGAGTGGCAAGTGGGAACTGTAAGGTCTCAAACCACTGAAGCTAAATCCAGCACTCACTGCTGACTACCCAGGATGCCACACAATCCTCGTACATACTGAAAAGTACGTTACGCATTTATTTCCACTGATTAAATGGTCCCATTCCCTCCAATTCACACTTTATTTCATCAGGGAGAAAATAAATTAATTAAAAGACAGTTGCAATATATACATCTGCAGAATCCCAGCATTAAAAGACTGTTGTTTCAGCTCGAGGTTTCAGCTGAAGGAAAGGACCAAAATTAATGATGACCTCAATTAAATTTCTATATTATCTCGGGGGAAACTTCAAGCCATATGCTGAAATCCCTTTAATGTTAATGTGCATTACTTGTTCTCCCATCAAGGCTAAAGGAGACGCTTATGCCTTACGTTTCCATGTTGGAGGACAGACGCACCGAAATGATGGTCTGAGGAAGGGAACAAAAGTACAGAAAGGTCATTTTAGACCCAATGGGATATGCTTTTCTCTTTTAGATATTTAAAGGGATGTCATGTAAGAAAGAGAAAAAGACAGACTTTAGTAATACATGGTCAATGTTCACATACGTTACAGATCAGCTAAAAGCTAATTGAAGTAAAAGAGAAACTATGCTGAAAATTCAAAGTCAATTAAGTCCTTATCATTTAGTGAAGTAATTGTGTGGGCTCCACGCAATAGAAGGGTTCACCTGACAGTTAATTGTGTTTGTTTCAGTAGAGTTACCACAGGGAAGGAGTTGGCCTGTCTTGTTAGGTGACTCACGGCCACAGTTTGCAGTAATGGGTGACATGTCCAATTACACCATGTGGAGAATGAAAAGAAATATTATGCCACAGATTTCATATGGCCCAAGCCGAACGCTGTATATTCTACAACGATTAAAGAAATAAAACAACTAAATACATCACCATTCAGACTGGACATCAGGAAAAATTTCTTTACTGTGAGGGTGGTCAAATGCTGGAACAGCCTTCCTAGAGAGGTGGCTGATGACACCGAGTGTTCAAGAGACATTTGGATAATGCCCACATTAATATGCTTTAACTTCTGCTTAGCCCTTGAGTGGTCAGGCAGTAGCACTAGATGATCTTTAAAGGCCCTTTCCAACTGAACTATTCTGTTCTATTACCCTAGATCATATAACCATCAAGATTTCTAAAGGTATTAGAACGTCCTTCCTATTATTCATTTTCTTTACACTTGGAAACCAAAAAGAGCAGACAACATATTTTTGTAAATAAAACATCTTATAAGCTCTCTCAAGACTATAAGGAAGATTTATTCAATTTACCCCTAAAAAGCTTCTTTTCCCATGACAGAAAACAATTTCTCTTTAAGGCATTTCCACATACATTTTTGTTGTGGCCTTCATTCTTGGCCAGCTACTGCTTCTCTTACAAATCCTTATGATTGCCTTTGCTGACAAGGATTAGATAGTACCATTAACCCACAGTCAAGGGCACTGTGTCACTTAGTAGATTTTTTTTAATCAAACACCTTTGATCCCAAGCAGTACTTAAGAGCTGACATGCCACTGAGAGTGTAATGCATATTAAAAAGAAAAGGTCCACAATGGATAGTCTCCCCCAGTAAATACTGCCCACAAACCTAGCTTATCCTCAGTAGTAGTGGGTATGCAATCAAAAGCAGAGAAAGCCAGAAAAGGAGGAAGGCAATACAACAATATAGTGGCATTCTTAAAGCAAAAGGAGAAGATGTACAAACAAAATGACCAAAAGGTATCAGTGTAGGTCAGATCAAATCAAATTGAGGTGTTTACTCCCTGTAGGGTATTTGAATACTCAACTCCCTTTCCAGAAAGTGGAAAGAGTCTAGGTCCCTTTTGCAGCTTTGAAAATCTTTGTCATCGATTATAAGGCATATTCCATTATTATTCTTAAATGTAAACTGATCTAAAATTTGTCATTCAGTAGCACATTAAAAAATAATAATAATTGTGATTAAAATGGGATTGGTAATACATTTCCAAATATATGTTGCCTGCTATTTTTGTACTTGTGTACACTTTTCCAAAGTCCAAGTGCATTCATTGTTTGGGAGAAGAAACACCCTAGGTTTTAGAAAATGCCTTTCCTTTTCTCCGGTGACCTACTGATATATTTGTCTGTGACCATTTCCTCTTCCCTCACTTGCAAGACCAGAAAAAAAAAATCTTGGCACCCTCCAACACAACACGGCTATTTTAAATAGGTGCTCAGTGCCCTTACTACTTCCTCTAGTTTTGCCACCCAGACCTGCCTCTCCTGAAGGCAAGACACAAGTGGGAGTAGGCAATGCTGAGCTACACCAAGCTGCCAGAGCCTAAGCTGGTCCCTATCCCTCCTTGTGATTGTTAGCTAAGAAATAGCTAAATGCTTGTAAAGATACTGGTACTATATTGTTCTCCATTATAATACTAATCACTGCTTTCTGAACAGCCGAGCTTTCTTCAATTCTCAAGAAAAGCTGAATTAATTATTCATTATAGACAGAAATGAGAAATTCCTGACAAAGTTTATAAAGGGGGAAAGTAGCACCCATGTATGTATTTTCAAAAAGCTTCAAATGGTTTTGTTATCATGGGTAGCTGCAAAATGGGAGTCAGCTGAGCATCAGGTTCTCAAATTGCTACAGTTCAATAACACTTCTTGTGTTGTTCATGCAATATGTGATTATCACAGTGTGCTTATAAAAGATTATGCAAACATAGATTGCCTGGCTCTCAGTTACATAATTTACTTAGATTGACAAGTGGGACTAAAATTAAAAAGGTAAATATGGTACACAAGCCCTATTTTCAACTTCAATTGCTTTTATCAAGCCATTCATCTCAAGAATGAGCAGATGGGCCTGTTTGTTAACAGACTCTCCGATAATCAATAAAAAGGGGCATGGAGCCACACTGCAGTAAGTGAGAAATAACGTACCTGCTGAAGTAAAAAGTATTCTTGCTTTTTCTCAGAGTGTGTTATAATACAAGTTGGAATGAAGAGCTCTGGATGTACAATTGCTAAAACAGAAGTTCTAAAGGCAAGCAGAACTTGAAGCATAATGTGTGCTAGTCACTAAACAAAGCAAACATTTCTCTTAAACATCCTTCAGATAAAAATACACACTGTTTCCAAAGGAGCACGCAATCTACTTTTCTACATTCCACCTTAAGATAAGTAGCGAAAATTACAGACATTAAGAAGGAATGACTGTCAGTAGAGACTACTCAATACAACCAGCGATTATTCAGAATCAAGTCCAATTTAAGTAGAACAGCTTCAGGGCAGACCTACATACTTGCGTAATTCCAATCACTTCCATCTGCCATGGGGAAGGTGAGATGGATTAACATTTTTCTGTTCATCTAAACCTTTGTCACTGATCAGCAAGGTCACCCAGAAACTTTTCAATTACAGAAAAGGTTACTTTCATTTTCACAGAGATTTTGTAGTACCTTTGGGATGCTAAGACTCCTAAGGTAGTGACTAATGGGCCATACTCTAACAGGAGGTCAGTGATAAATGGTGTACCACAGGGGTCCATCCTGTCAGGTTTAGTGCCTTTATCAATTGACCTGGAGGAGGTGAGGGAATACACTCTCATAGAGTTGACAGATGACAGTAAACTGGGGAGCAGAATGTAAGCAGAAGCTGCAGGACCGAGACTTGTCCAGTCTGGAGAAGAGGTGGCTTTGGGGGAGACCTAACAGCAGCCCTCCAGTACTAACAGGGAGGTTGTTAAGAAGATGGAGCCTCACATTGATGCATCATGGGAAGATGAGAGACTACAACTAAAAATTCAAACAAGAGAGATTCAGACCAGGTATAAGATGAATCTTTTTCACCATGACAGTCAAGCTATGGAGAAGGTTACCCAGAGAGGTTGTGCAATCTCCATCTTCACCGATCTACAGGACCTGATTGGATAAAGTCCTAAGCAACCTGGTCTGACCTCACAGCTGGCCCTGCTTTGATGGAGCTTTGGGTCTCTTCCAATCTGAAGTATCCTATAATCCCATCATTTTTTATAAACCATGTGTTATTTTATATCCTCTCCCTGGAACTTTCCATAAGGATAGATGAGAGGAGACTTACACATCACCTGGATCTTTCTCTTCAATAAACCTGGTCTCCTCTCTTTTCTCCTACCACCAACTTTAAAAGAGAAGATCTACATCTACAGGTTGGAGCAATTTAGAAGAGGAAAAAGAAGCTCTGCAAAAACAACCATCTGTCTGCCTGATTTTGACTTGAAATTAGGGGCTCCATATTTTCAAATAACTAAAACCAACCAAGGACATTGTCACTGAGACCAAATACTGTAGTCTCGCTTGTATGCACGTTTCTCGTTTCCTTCAAGATAGAGTGGCTGCATCCAAACTGCCTACTGGAAACAACCTACTGATCCACACCATGTTCACACACTGTCTAGAAGAATGCTAACTGGAATGCTAACATGGAAATCCATGCCATGAAATATGTTAACAGCTAAGCAGGGCCTTAGGCCAGAGCTCAAGCTGGTGCCATGGCCCTCTTCTATTTACTCAGACTGACCTCTCCAATGGAGTCACATATTTCTCCATATAGACTACAATGGATTCAAACAATGAAGTACAACAAGTAAAGATCAAGTTAAAAAATACAAATAAAAAGTAGAGTAGTAAATACTGTGTTAAAGGATGATCATGGCAGCATCACATTTTCTGTTCATCAACAACTCATAATAATGTCATAACACTATGAGAAGCATTACTTTTATAGAACGGTTCACCTCATTCAGTTCATTTCACTATTATAATACACAGGTTTCATCTTAAATTTGCCCCTCTGGAATACTGCCATGGTCTATTTGCCTTTTCCATTATATCCTTCACACCCACTGAAATAATCTCAAAAATTTTTCCATCACATGTCCATCAGTACTCAGTCACCACTAGACCAGTAATACCATTTCCTGTATGTCCTGCATTACGTGAGCCTATCTTCCTGCAAGTCAACATATTTTGCAGGAGTCAGCCAGGTTTACAGAGCCTTTAACACCAAATGTGCAAAAGTATCAACTATATCCCTTCATTTCACCTTAATGAGGTGTCAATGAAAACACAACATGCAACTGGAATGAAAGAACTTTGTCCAGCTCCTGAGGACCTCTAAAAGTAAATGTATGTGGCAGCAGTTTTCAACAGTATAATCTTTAACAAATACTTTAGTCACTTTCCAGCTCCACATGACAGGTGTTTTTCAGGCAAACCTTATATGCTGGTATAGCACAAACAGGGATGGCGAGGTGCTGTTAGGGAATGCAGGACTTTATTCTGCTCATTCTGGAAGATCTCACTGAAACACATCAGATTTGGAACAGAAAAAGCAACAACTAAATGTTATTGCCTCATATTATGCACAGAAGGAAAATAATAAAATGCCCTGGATGCTGAATTACTCAGTAAGGCTTCAGCTGTGGCACAGCTATCCAGCAGGTGCTCAGGTGACTCAGAAGAGTGAGGTACCTTGCTCGCGGGATCACTCTTAGTTACATGTATGAGCATCATCTGCTAAAAACTTCCACCATCCATTTCATGATAGTGTGTTATGTTTAGAGGACATTGGTCTTGGCACTCCAGAAATTATATTTGCTAGATAACATTCTATCAGTGTCATTACCATTCCCAAAAGATAGATTAGATTAAGAAGTTTATTGAGATATTTTTATTCATTTACCAGAGATTTCTATTTAACATATGCACACCAAGGTGTGATGCAGCACAGCACTGAACAGGGACCTTGCAAAGCCACAACCACATCATGGGCCTAAAAGCTTACATTCCTGTCTTCTGGTATTCATGTGCTGGATACAGCCCTTGCTGGTCAATCACTGTGCTCTCCTTCTCCAGTATCAATAATTTGACAGGGTTCTACTTAGCATTCCTGCTAGGGAATGGAATCAATTTTTTTGCTAATTCTCCAGACTCGAAAAGAATGGTGTTTTTCACAAGACCAGGCTTGCACGATGCTCTGGCTTTTTTGTTTTTACTGAAGGTGTAATTATTGACAGATTATGAAGACAGACTATTTGATTTGGGCAAAACTATCAATGATGACTGCCTTTTATAGGTAAGGGACTATAAACATACCTATACTAACAAAGTGCATCCAGCATGACTGTGGTTATCCCAAGAAAGCTATGCTCTGTTTCAGTGCATAAGCCCCACATATCTGTGATTTTTAAGTAACTCAGTTCTGTTATTATAACAATATTTACACTAGCGGGTTTTGTTGGCATCAGAGATTATACAATTTCAAACTCTTAACTGATATGGCTATCTCAGTAAATGTATTTACTGGAGATATATTCTGAGACACACAGATTCTTACCTAGAATACAATGGGCAATGCAACAGTAATCCAGGCAAGAATATAATCAAGAAAACAAAAAGTTAGAGAAAAAATTGCCCTACACAGCAAATCAAACAATACTGCAAACAGTTCTGCAAGATGCTGGACACTGTTTCTGCAAGCTGAGTCTTAAATATATCTTAAGTTATGGGTGACAAGGGATCTTAAAGTATTAAACCTACATATTCAGAAACTTTACCTCAGATGAAATTATGCCATTATCACTGCCTTTATTTTCTTTGCTAGCACACTGTGAATTTCCCTCCAATAAGCACTTGAGTAAGTGCTCTGGAGTGAATGAATGAATTACTGACTGAGCTGTCAGACTGTAAAAGCTGTCCTAAAAGTGTGAATATAAAGCTGTTCATTTACTGGTTTTGACATAAATAATAATCAGGTTAAGCATTGAAGCACATGAAGGATCAAAACAACATAATGACAGGCTATCAAAATAGTCACAGCATTCCAAAACTGCCTCATAGATCGGAATACAGGAGCTGAAAGAATGAATACATGTAAGTGTTTTTAATCATTGTACAACAGTGCTTTAATCCAAACAGAAGCTCCATACTTACAAGGGAATTAGCTTTGGTGATGAACATTTACAACGGCCAGGAAGGCCTTTCCTGTATGAGGAGGGATCAGTACAGCTGAAACCAAGTATTTATGTGAGGATAATAATGGTGTAGAAGTCAAAAGTAGGCCAGAGGGGGGAAAAAGGCAAAAACTAAGGAATGTCATGCTTATTAAAAGGTTAGTGAGAAAATGTCCTGTTCTGTCTGATATTGTCATTTCACACTTTTAGGACTGTCCTGCTTCACAGCTACTTGGGCAGACATGTCTTAAAAAAGAGCAAAAAACAATTACAGGAGAGAAAAGCACACTGACTGCACCCACTCGATGAGCAAACTATATGAAGATTTCTACTTTAATAGACTTTAGCCTGTAAGACCAAACCAATAGCTCTAGAAATGTCCATGAAATGACTATTAGAAAGAGTGGGAAATGTCATGTTTGCATTTCCTAAATAATACACAAACCAAGGGAATTTGGTTTTATGCCTCTTCGATTTTGATGAGTCTTTTCACCTTTCCATTGCCCCTAGCATTTCCATAACTGAATCAAACTGGTCTGAAGGAGCTTTCTTTGATTATGTTAGGTGGACAGAAGACAGCAAGTATCTGCTAAATTTGATCACATCACCCTCATCCAATATCTTTCTTTGATAAGTTGACTTTGATAAATTAACTCATATCCTATCAGAAATGCTGTAGATCTAATCTCTCTGGACTTGGCAAGCATTCAAATTCCTCTCTACTTAATAATCAATTGATTTTTAGTTTTACTTCCTGATCAGTTAATAATTAAGAGTAATTATTAATTATTTGTATATGATATTAGAAAATTAATATTAGGCATGGTTAATAATATTTTACTATTAATTAGAACAGATGATTACCTATTTATCAGGAAAACGGAGGGATTAATAAAATAACTATAAAAGGCAGGGGGGCAGAAAATATTGAAACTGAGACAAGTACTGATGACATAGGATATACAGGGATTACCAACAGAGTCCTTGGAGTATTACTCTTATTTTCATATTGTCACTAATCAGCTTGTCACAGAAAGGAAAAAGTGAGAGATGTGCCAATTAAATTTGGTGACAACATGTTAGGAAACTTTAGTTATGCAAAAAAAGATACCAGAATAGCATAAAGGAAGAACTGAATGATCTTGAGCACTAGAACAGAAAGTATGGGATAAAATATAATAGGAAAACATGAAAGGTTATATATTTCAGAGCTAAAAAGAATTATTATTCATTAGAAGTTGGTTCATCCTATACTGGAAACTACATAAGAAGGAAAAAGATGTGAGTTTATTAAGTAATCATTGGAGAACTGTGTGACAGCAGCGTTATGTGCATATGAAAACAGACAGAAGTGGAATGTGTAAAAGGCATTTCCAAGAGAGAACTGGGGAAAAAATAAGAGCTGCACTACTGTGACTAGATCAATAACACTCTACCATCCATGGTCAAACTATTAATAAGACTCAGGGAAGGGGTAGCAGAAAGATCTGGGGAAGAGAGGCTTTTTACCTCTTGAGGAGCGAACTGACAGCACAAATTCCTAATGCAGGAACTAGGACTAAAGAAAATCTCTTCAGTTTAAATGTGATTAGATTAGATGATTCTTGAAGTGGAACAGGACTGGATTCAATGATTTGAAGACGTACATCATTCCTGTGTTCCTAACCACTTTGACTACGGCATTATCTGTTATTCAGGTTCAAGTATATAAAAACCTACTGAAGTGGCTGTGCAGAGCTGCAGTAAAATAGTCCAGAGGTTGCCACCATATGGGCTCATGCTGTGAAGCTGGAAAGAAAGAAACTTATCGTGCATCTATGGATGGAAAGGGGGAGCTATTCAACTGGGGAAAATGGAACAGGCAATATTAGAATGCTATTTGATATTTCTGCATATCTGCAGAGATAAACAGAATTGTATTTTATTGATTACCTGTCTATAGGTTGCCAAACATATCTTCTGAGGAGCCCTTCTGTGATGCTATTCTTACGTTCTTCTGTATGAGGATTCAAAACACAAAGTTGCTGACACTGAGTCATAGAACAAAATAGAACAGAAGCTCTCTAGTAAGTACTAAATATTCTGGTAATTTCAGTGCACATGCAGGAACTCCTCTATGTTGAGTGGTGGAAAAACAGTGAATGTCTGATAGAATCAGGAAGCTGGGGACTTTTTTTTTTCAGTTTTCTTGACAAGAATTTTGGAGGCAAATACACTGAAAAATCACATTTTCCTCTTCTTCAGACTTGATTTTATGTGTATCAGGTCCAAAGTGATAATGGATCATTCGGAATGGTCAGCTTTGCAAATAAATTGAGCATGATGATGCGTTTCAGAATAATTTGAGGAAAAATACTGTTTATCAGATAAAAAAGCTGTTGTTTTGGTTACAAACATGAGTATCTCTGTAATTTACTTAAAGTTTTCCGTCTCCTGGAACTTTAGTTTGCATCTCTAAAGGATTCTAGTTGAAGAACTGATGGATGAACTGTCTGACTTCACATAGGACATGCTAAATCTAAGTGAACAACCTAACCCACCTTTACTGATTTGTCTACTTAAATAAAGGTCTCTATCTCACCTGAAGCTTTAATTTCAGAGTTTAAACTCTAACACTCTTGGAATATTCAATCAGTGATCTAGACCAGAGTTCTAGTTCTCCATGCTGATATAGAAGAGTCAGGAATCAAATTCTGAGCAAGACTAGCTCATGTGAAAATGTTTACAATGGACTGAAAACCAGCCTTCGTTAAACACACTAGTCTACAAATTCTTCCATACCCAGAGAAGGAGGCAATTTATGTAAATGAAATGAGCTGTTAATAAAGAATGTTGGAATACAGAAAGAAAGCAATAGATAAAAAAGATTTTCTAGTTAAAAAAAAAAAAAAAGATACTAGATCCTGCAAGACATACATTTTTGAGGTGTCAAAATAACTTCTGAAAAGCAGTATTTTGTGCTTGTTCAGCCCTCCATCTCTAAACTACTATTTTTGTGTGAATATAGCTTAGGCCAGGTTTGTTTTCTTTCCAGTATGCTTGGCCAAAGCTCTCTAAGCTGAAGAAATGCAGGTAACATACTGTGCTTCCCAATTATACAAGAAACATGTAGAGCTTTCTACTGGCCATTCAAATCATAGCAAAACTGCAGCAGGGCAGCCATAATTTGATCTTCAATATTTTACAATTATTAATACTAGATTATGCATATATATTTTTGTAAGTAATATGCACTTGGCTGCTGAAGTAATACATTTTTAGAAATACTGAAGATGGATATTAACTGTCACATTTTGCCAGCTCTTGGATTTATCCTTGTGTGCACCTTATTGAGGAAAGAAATAATTTTTAAACTTTGGATAACAAACTACATTAAAAAGAGAGATATTACATTTTAAAAAGAGATATTGATAGAATATATAGAGATGTGAAAAGAGGTGCCATACATTGTAAATAGTCTGCATTAAACTTCATCCCATTTAGTCAGTATCAGTTTGCTAAGGTATAAAGTGATGGAAAAAATAGTTTGGCTTGAACTGATTTTCATTCACTTATAAAATTGCCTCTTGGGGTAAGCGAGTACCTACAAACTTATGTTTGCAGAGCAAGTGGGAATCTGTTAGAAATTACCTCTAGATAAGGTGTATGAGCTGTGTAGTGAAATGCCACAGAACATTTGTTTTTAATATAGAAAGAGTTGGACATGAGGATTGTCTCCCTAAAGTAATTCTGGGACAGGTGACTTCCTGCCAGTAAAAATGTTTTCTAATTTTTTATTGAATTGCTTTCCAATTTCTGCAAAATAGTTATTCTGAGGTACAAAAATCAATTCTGACATACCCATTTTTAACATTTACCTTAATGCTCCTTTTGCAAAAAGAAAAGCAGCAACTTGGGCATGCACATCTTTTAAAAACTCTAAAAGCCTAGGATCTTGTCCCTGGATGTACTGAGTTGTGGATGTTTAGAGGAAAGCTATTTGGAGCAAGCCATGTGTGGATTGATTCTTCCTCTGGCATAACAATATCTGGCAAACAAGAGAAAGATGGTAGCCACACCATCCTGTGAATAACCACTGATAGACATAATCATGAATTTGTATCTTTTCCAGAATGCATACAAATATTCATCTTCCACAGAGTTGTGTGGCAATGAGGTCCACTATGAATTGTAGGTGTTGGGTGATGAAAATATATTTCCTTTTGGTTGTTTGTTCTCGAAAGCTCTGTAGCTCATCTTATACTGAAAAGTGAACTTTTGTTCCCAGTTCAGTTTCCCTGCACTATTCATGGACTTTTAGATTTTCTTCATACTTGCTCTTCATTCATTTCCTGTTTAAAAATACAAGGGCATTAACCAGAATGGGAAGAGAAAAGGAGAAGACTGCATGCTGCATGTTTGTAAAAAAAATAACTAGACTTTTGTCAGCAGGATAACAGAATAAATAAATAAATAAAGCCATCAAAAACAAACAAATGAACCCCTACTCCCCCTAACAACCCCCCCCCCCATACACACACACACAAAATGAGCAGTTTGTATTGTGTTTGATAAAGAAAATGCCTCTTTCATTATGAAACGTGACTGCAATTACACCGTAATTGTATTACCATAGTTTTCTTAATAATTTTAGTCATATAGAAAAGTTTGAGAGAGTAATAAATGGAAAATTGAAAAACTGCCTCCCTTCATCTGAGACAGAGAATTTATCAGTGTTGAGGCTGCCTGTTTAGAGCAGAGGCACTTAAAATCTCCAGCAGTAACGTGGCCTATTACATTTTAGTAGAGAAAAATTCTAGGTCAGATCCAAAAATTCCATAATTGCCTCCAGCAGATCACTGAGTGAACAAGACCAAACTAAAAGGCATTCATTTCTCAGCAGTGCAGGGACTTATCACCAAAGACATTCAGTCAGTCTTGCCCAGATATGAACTAACGGTTGGAAAAATGAAGCATAGCGAAAAGGGTTACTCAAATAAGGACAACATTTGAAAGTACTTTGTGCATTACCTAAATTAATCCTGTTAATTGAAGTTTTACAAAACTAATATAAAAGGAAAAAAAATCTTCAGTCATAAAACTTCAAAATTTACCATTCAAACTAAAATAGTCTTCTTTCCAAGCATTCATTTGTCTTCTCCTTTTCACGCAAGAGACCTATCTGAGAGAAAGGAGTACCTTTCCTCTTGCCTTCGCTTCAAAGTATGGCCAAAGCTTCTTTGCTCATGAGGTCAAAACAGATTGTTTTTAGAACAACTTCAGGAACTGTGAGTTACTCCCAAGGAGAAAGCATTTTGTGTTGCTGCCCCAAGTATTAACAGAAATGTTTCCAACAATAATTGCACAGTAATACTTTATGCTTGCACTTACATTGTTCATATACGATTTACGCTTTATAATTTCTTGGTCAAAAATGGCAAAAATATAGGCCATTTTTTCTTACAGGATATCACACCTATCATCAAAAATCTGTATTATAGAGTGTATCTGTAAATGCTCAGTACCCAGCCATTCCCATGAGAGCTGACATTTTGAGATTTCCGAAAATCAACGCCAATGACTCAACTACATAAACATGGATTAAGGACCATGGCTTTGAACCCCTGTGGGAGGTCATCTTTGCAGTAAGAAAACTCAAAACACTTTTTACTTGTTTTGTTTTGTTTTGCCACAACTAAACTTCTGTTTGATTCTGTCTGAACCGTGCAGCGAATGACTTCAGGTTTCGTTTTGCAGTCGATACATTCACAGCTAGGAGTCATTCATTCAGACTGCGGTTAACATTCAGATGATGCTAAAAGTGGTCTAAAACAAAAGTCTGGCTCTAGATGTAGTCTCAGTGTTTTACAAAGACACCTCAGACAGGATTTAGGCAGACAAGCAATCCTGGCAGCTCATCTACATCATGAAGTGGAGTGCAGCACAGTGATCCCTAAACCAGCAGAGATCCAAGCCACAAGTTCATGAAGAACGGGAGAGTGCTGCATAGAAGTAGCTCAAGCTGCACTGTTGTTTGCACTATTAGCTTTGCATGCTGCCAGGAACAGTGTTTCCTCCCCACCCACTCATCACTTTTCTTTCTAGAATTATCACAAGCCAGCTTTGTACTCACAAACGTAAAAATGTTTGAAATCAAACAGAAAATTACAGTTCAGGTGTCTCCTGTATTACCCCCTGGTTTCTAAACCAGTCTATTTTTACCATCTGGTGTTTTAAAAGCATCCCTTCCACCCTGAATAAGCTGTGCAAAACTGTGGCGCAAACCAACAGTCCAGAGGCCCCTCTACAACACCAGACTAGGCAGAGCACACCTATCTCACTCTCAACCCATCAACATTCACCCAAAACAGTTAAGTCTTGGTATCTGTCAGCTTCACTGAAAGAAGTGTGCAAGTGTGCCACTGTTTTGGAAGGGGAACGATACCACCTAACTAAACCTACCACCCGAACTAAAAGAGGTCACAAGGAAGAAGAAAGTTGGGGTCTTTACAGCATGGACTTCTAAAAAAGCAGGCATGCTTTTGAAGTTTAACTCCAAGAGTCTTCTTGTCTGAAGACTCCCAAGTGCAAGAAGGTGCCCCACTCCAATCCACCAGTCAGAGAACCAAAAGAATCAGACATCCGGGGTGAACGGTTTTTGAAAATCCCTCCTTCCATTACTGGCTCCTATCAGTGTTGCTCTGTGGTATCTAGCTCTTCCCGCATACAATATGAGAACTCTAAATTTTTGATTCACAGCCACAGATTTGGTGGCTTAAGGGATGTTAAGGGTATATCTGCTCCACAGAGTGAAGACGATCCACTGATCCCAGAGCTGGCTGCACAGAGAGAAGCATGTCTCAGAGGCAGGGAAGCACAGTGCAACCTTTTCCTAGAACCCAGGAAGAGCAGCCACAATAGCACTGAACTAGTATCATGCAAGCCAGCAAACCCTTCCTTTCAGTATTATCATAAGCTTGACTGCAGCATCAGGCTGGTATAACTGAACAGTGTGCAGCTGCAATATTGCTGGTCATAATTACATTATGTATTTCAGCACTTCACTTTACTCAGGTTGCCCAATCCAACTGGTCATATTTGGCAAGCAGAGATGTTTGGTTTGCCCTCTGTCCTTCCCATCAGTCCAGTGAAAGACAGCTAACTACAGAGAGGCAGCTGAAAACAGAGGCTGCTGAGCCAAAACAGAAGCAGAGGACACAAAAAGATAGGAATATCTTAAATAGCCTTTGTGAGTAAAATGTTTTGTTAGCCAAATCATAAAACCATTGGAAGATGATCATTCTGCATTGGCCACAGAGGATCTTTATACATATTATGCCTGAACAGCCTTTAAGTCAAGCTCTCAGCACTTCTCAACATTCAAGTCCGGAGGTAATTTCTACACCAAAGTATCTAAAAGATAAGAATGATACGGCAAAGCCTCCACCATCCCAGTTTTAATTAAATGAAGGTTGGCATAATGATCGCATAAAACCATAAACAGAGACAAATTATATATAAACAGCACAACTAAAGGTTGATTGAAATGTTAAAGATCAGGAGTGATAATATGTAATTAGCCATGATGGAATCACTTAAGGCTAACTGTTGGTGCATAGAATCTCAGAGGAATGGGTTGTAATTTTGCAGTTTATCTCACTGAATAGCTCCCTGAATTTCAGTTTTGACTGAGGGGTTTTACCAGTAGTTACTGTTTCTGAAATAACACAGTTGATTTCAGGCACCGTGTTTGATCAAAAACCTGAAAATAACTGCTCCCCTTTCAGGTAATGAAATTGCAAGTTCAGATAAAAATGTACCTTCTGGAGTCATTGAAATTTATCTAGTACCTAATTATTTATAAATGACAGTTAATTATAGAAAAAAAAATAGTTATATGTAAGCCTTTAGCAACTGTAATGTTCTGGAACTTCCCTTGGTAAAATATCAGTATGTAGTGGTTTTCTTTAGTGGAAAGATGTTTAATTTTTTAATCTTCATGCATTATTGCATCAACTGGGCAAATAAAAAAGTATTAAAAATAGAATGGCAAGGCTCCATAGGATTACTATTTTTTTTTAGTTTTAATAAACATAGATTTAATATAATTTATATTTTCACATCCTAAGCATAATTGCAGTTCCTGAGAAAACTTGAAAAATATTCGCAGTCAATGAAAAGGAAAGCAAAAATTTGAAAGAGCAAATAGAAAAAAGAATTAAGGCAATGACTTTACATAGCAGCTCACTATTTGTGGTGTTGTAATTTTTTTAATTCCTGATGTAAGATATTCAGTCTGTAAAAATCAGGTTGCTTAGACATCACAACTGACATTCCTAAAAATAGGAGCAAAAACATTTCTTCATAGTATTAGTCCCAAGTAATACCCATAAAAAAATAAAATAAAATATATATATTATAAAGAAGAATGAAAGTCCTAATAAAGGAATAAAAATGTACACATACAGCAAAAATCAATGGAGAATTTTGGACAGTTAATATTTTCCTATGGGCATAATGGATATTTTCCTGAAAGAAGGTTTATTCCATCTCAAACTTTGCATAATGCTTTAATTTTAAAGCTTTCAGTGTATGATGATGAAGAGGATATTTATTTTACAGTATTATTATACGTGCTCTCTTTTTTTCTTACATGAGCAGATTTCATAAAAACTACCCAAACCAAAGAAGTTATAATATACACATTAACAGTCATCTTCATGCATATACTCAGAGGAACAGCGACATTCTGTGTCTGAAATGCTGAGATCATTTACGCATCTGGAAAGTCTAAAAGTCTAAAGCTATATCCATTGACAATCATAGAAGGAAGTGGCCAATTTATCTAACTAGACTGGATAAACTTTTTTGTGGGTTGGTTTTTTGTTTTGTTTTATTTTTTTTTTGTTACCCCTATAAGCCATGAAATACTATTTTAGCATCCATTAAGACAGAAAAGGGAATTTCCCACTTTGTGATTGCATTCATAATATGATAACTGTGCAGAAATTAGTTGATGAACTAAATGCAGTTTTAGCAACCTAAAGGAATTATATTACCTTAGACCATTACCTTAGATTCTGCAGATTTCTCCATGGGAGAAATCAACATTCCCCCAGCAATGAAGACTGGTTTCCACCAGTGGTCTCCTGAAGATACAGTCAGACCGACTGAAAGTCCTTACCTGAAGAAGGCACTTCCAGCTCTGAGGTTTGTCATGGAATATTTATTTACTGAAGAGCCTTTAGTATTTCACCTCTAAGTATTTATCCAGAGAATTTCCTTTCATAGAAATGTCCTTTTCACACAATTTATTTTTAGAACATTTTCTTCCCTCTGCTGTTTTTCATATTCAGAGCCAAATGTGAGGAAGAAATGCTTTAAAATAAACTAAGAACAGCAACAGCAGAAATGCCATTTTCCCTTCAGAAAGAAGGAATATAAAATTTAAATTCTATCCACAGTTACATCCGTAAGTTAACAAGATAACTTATCCCATTTCATAGTAAAGTTACATATTAAGAGATTGCACGATTTAGGCTCAAAGGTCAACAGTAAAGAGCAATGCTACATTTACTCATGGCTTGGTCTTTTGCCATTCACTTATGCTATTTTAAATACATATACATAAAAACACTTACAGATCCATATTCAAGGTTGCTGGATGGTGACCGGAGTATACTTTTTTGTTGCCTGACATTCCCAGACTCTTTGAAGCATGCAGCTATTCATTGGATCTTGGGACTGGATTATGTTGTGCACTAATGTTCATTGTTTATATAATTGTCTTTCCAACATATTGCTCATTCTTATTTTTTTATCTGCTTCAGACTGCTAGGCTTCTACTATGCCTATAAAAAAGAAAAAGATAGATAAAGTCAATACTTTTCTTCAGAACGCATGGCATCTCAGAAAATGAATTGTAGCACTGCACATTATTAGATGTGCAGGTAATGATGTATTCCCTCTGCCAAACTCTTTACAGATAATAAAAATTACATGCTTGTTGCAGACACACTAATTATGTGCAGTTATGGACAAAAAAAAAATTGAATCCCTTCCTGAGGTGCAGATTAGTTTGTATTGAACACTGCCTTTGGCAAGGCATTTGTGAATTTTATTTTAATTTTCTTAGCAGCAAATTAGAAATATATTTGAAAACTATTAAATTTGAAATACAGCCAGTGAAGCTGATGAATTAAATTGATATGGAGTTTCTCCACCATCTACTCTTCACTAAAAGGAAGGAAATTATTTCTTTGGCTTGCACAGCATGAGTTCAGTATTTCATATAACAAGGGTATCTAGAGATGACAGACAAGACCAGGACAGTGCCAGCTGCCACAGAAACATGTGTAACTAGTTTCTTTTCATCAGCTCAATAAAGAGTGATTTTGTATAGACTCTTTCCCTTACTATTAATAACATGGGACCATCCAGGGAAAAAAAAAAAAAAAAAAGCCAGAGCTAAACCAAGACAGACCACTGTGAAGCTGAAATTTCTAAAGCCCTTAGAAATGAAGGCACCTGGTCACAGGTTGAGTCACCTCCTGTCTGGCCCTAGCATTGCAGACGAAGCTGTATCACTGATTCCTTTACTCAGCCCACTGTCTGCAAAAGCCTGAGTTTCCAGACATCCACTCCGTTTTGGTAGGCTTTTTCAGCTGACAAAAGACGTGTTTCTAATTGCTTTGTCCTAGATTTGGGATGTGGCATGGCACTGGCAAAAAAAAAAAAAAAAAAAAAAAAAAAAAAAAAAAAAAAAAAAAAAACAGTTTTAATCTTCAGAAGAATCTCTTTCAAGCTGTAAAAAACTTCAGATAGTGGATCAAAACACTAGGAACTCCCATACCTTTTAAAAAGAGAAAACTCTGCTGCATGCCTTAGAAACACATAGCTTAATTAGGAGAAAAAATGTCGTGGACCTTTAGTTCAAGGGAACGTCCCATGTCACTATGCCTATTAGTAGCTCTAGCTATAAGAACCAGAAAACAACAGGAGAAGCACCATTAGAAGATGAAATAAAACCTTAATTGTCATCCATCCGGAGCTGGAGGATTCATATCTCACATGAAAAAGGACAGCCACAGGGATTCATCACAGAATGTTCCTGGCCTTGTCTTTGCCTCAAGGCAGCAGCTCGGAGCCCCCAGCCGTGACTGAGGCCTCTGTCCTCAGGCCTGTACAACAGGCTGATACAAAGTCAGCCCCTGCCCAGGTAGTTTGCTGTGTTCTCAAACCCCATCGCTTTGTACAATTCCCTCTCCATGACACTGTGTTGCTCCCTGCCCTTCTTCTGGCAAAATAAATTTTATAGGTGATTTAAAACTTAGCACTCAGAATCCACACAAAAGGCACCAGAGCTCAAGCCAGGTCAGGAGGGCCAGCAGGACAGGTGACAATGCCAGCATTTCAGCTCCTCTCCTCAGCTTCTCAGAGTTGTGCCACCACTGATACTGCCTACAGGCACCTCCAATTTATACCGGTAAACCTGGGGGCTGCAACAGATCTTCTGACAATGGATAGGAGGGAAAGCAGGTCAGAGACTTGCCATGCCACCTGCTCGACCCAGCTTTGTGCACACAGGCAGCAGCTGCAAAGGTGAAGGAAGGGAGAGGACATCCTCGCTACCACAAAGACACCTCACTTCAAGGAAATTCTCCTTGTTCACTTAAGTGTCATAAGGTCCTGAAAAAAGTGTAGTATATCTGTACTACTGGGTGAATGATAATATCTCTGCGTAATTATAGATCTCTCCTCACCGCACACCTAGTGTGACACCACACAGCTTTAGCAGCTTGTATTCAGAAGCAAATTAGGCACTGAGCTAAGACACATTCTCCATCTACGTCTGGCTGGTAGCAAGCCTAGACCATTTAGGCTGTGCTAGCCCTGAGTCATAAGGATTTAGTCTCTGAATTTGGATTCCCCAGCTCTCCATTCTGCAGTTAGTACTGCAGAGAAATCTCAGAACCATCTGTACTGTCGATGCCAACTCATCCTTTAACAAACTCCCCTCAAAAAAGAAAAGATGAACTGTAGTAAACCAGGACTAGCTACAGCAAGATGAAGCCAGGTCTTGTTTTCATTCTTTCTATTTTCAGCAGAGCTGCTACCAGCAACAACACCGCTGGAGCAGTCAGCAAAGAGAACGACACCCTTGTGCTCACCCACTTGGTTTATATGAAAAGAAACGTCTGTTGCTCCTTTCTTTGCTTTGTGCATTTATGCAAGCTTATTATTTTATTCTTTCAGTTACTACAACCTCCCTCCCTCCATAAAAACCATCACTCGCAATGTCTATAAGGCAGATCAGTCATTCTGGTCAGAAAGATTTCATTTGCAATTCCCATTATCATACCCAGACAATGCAGCAACAAAACTCATAAGGATATATTCATTGTTAATTATACTTATTGTATAAACAGATCGTCATTTAGCACTCGTCATTTAGATTACAAGATAAAGTAATGAGAAGTCATTACATACTCAATAAACAAAAATACACTTCAGGCTACATTACTGTAAAACACTTTTATCCATTGAAAGAGTGCTAAAGGAACTGACAGTTCGCAATCCAGTCTATTTCCAAATACAAATTAACTTTGTTGTCTCTAAGTTCTCCATGGGGGAGGACACAATCACAGTTTTCTAAAATGCTTTTCTTCCTTCCTGCTTTGAAATCCCTTGTTGCTTTGAACTTCTTTCTTAAAAGGGCCCAAGCATAAAGGAAAGCTTCCATTACATGGAAGGGACAATGTCATGATTATTGTAAAAGCACTGTCAAAACACACAAGGAAAAACATATTAAAAAATAAAAATAACTTCTTTTTTCTACTCCTTACTTCCATTGGCTTAACAAAATGTTCAAAATCTGCAGCCAGAACTAATTTTTGTTATCTCACTGTACCTCAGCAAGCCATCCCTGAGCCAAAAAAAAGAAAGGTGCTACAGAAGTATTCATACAGCAAACACTATATAGAAGCATATATTCAAATATATTTCAAGAAAGCTGGTTTGGATAAATGTTTTTCATGTCCTTGTCCATTGGTACAGAGGTGAAAATTGTCCAAGCTTATTCAGGCAGAGAAATCTATTGCTCACATATATTGGGCAATATTTCCTCTAGCTAAGTATGTGGTCCAATTTTCTTTTTTTTTTTTTTTTAGGCAAGTTCCCCAGGTTCACATTGAATTAAATAAGCTACCTATACAGCACTCTTATTTGGTCAGATATCCTTCCATCCCAGCCTTCTCTGTTTACTTACAGCACAAAAAAAACTATCGCTATCAGAAAGTACTAATATTTACTTAAAACTCTTTAAATCTAGAAGAGAATAAACCAAAAGACATTTGCAGTGTGACCGCACAAACTAAGATTTCAGAGATGAATGGGGTGTAAAAAACTGATAATAAATGAGATGTGCTTAAAACCTCTTAAAAGACTGCTAGAGCAAAGTAAGCCAAGGGATACGGTTTTGTTTTCACACCATTCTGAGACAAGATGAGAAAGTCCAGATAAACAAGCTGTATCAAGTTCTCATGATTTGCCACATATTTATGGACTGCTAAGAAAGTAGATGATGAAAGGAATTAATTCCTGATTTACATATTCTACTAATAAAGTGGCAAGGTCTTAAGGAACAAACACAACAGCTGCAAATTATGTAATTACGTATCTGTATGCAAATTTGCAGACATCTCATAAATGTTGGAATACTATTTGCAATGCTAATTAAGTGCTTTTTATTGCCTCTGCATAATTCCTACATGTGATTCTGTGCCAGATGTCATTGTAGCATGCAAAACCTTTATTGTCAGGTTAGCTGAGGTAGCACACATTAACACTGCTCATAAAAATCCTATTTTTAATTAAATTACCTGCAGTGTCTCAATAATTCCTCACTGTTTTCCTGTCCAAGTCAGTTGGATGATTCCTTTTTGCAAATTGCACAAGTGAATGACAACTTCCAAAAGCATGGAAGTATTTCTGCCCCACCTCAGCAATATTAAACTAAAAAAAAAAAAAAAAAAAAAAAAAAAGCGGGGGGGGGAAGGAAAGAAGAGGTGGGCAGTATCACCTCGAGAAGCCAAGATCAGTTCCTCACAGAAGCTTAACAGGGAGCACCACAGTGTCAAGGGAAAGACAAACAGGGAATACTGCTTGTGACAAATCTGAAAGTGTCTCAGAGCAGAAAGTAGACATATGAAGACTGCAATCAACAAGTGGCATCACTAAATCTCTCCTTTGGATTGTAACTATAATGTTTAGTGTAAGTTGTAAGCTGGAACCTTATTTCCTCCTTAAGACATTTTTTATGAAAGGCCCAGTTTAAAAAATGTCTTCCACACACATTTCTTGATCTTAGGCCAAGTGACTGAGCAGGAAGACCAAAGAAAAAAACATCTGTGAGAAGAAACAAACAAGAAAATTAACTATTTCTTCCTCTGAAAAAGTGACTGCCAACGTATAGTATCCAATAAAGTATAAATAGACCAAAAAAGTTCTTCTAACAATTTCTCATTAACAAAAGCTTAGTAGAAACTTTATGATACCCTTGATTTAGACCACCTTCCTGTAAAACTTAAAGCCATGAAGCAATACTAGACTTTTCCCATGCAGTCAAGGAGGTGCAATCATTTTAGCTGGCCAATCCATTCTGATTGAAGGAACAAATTTGTCTTCTGAGCAGCAGGATTCACACACTTTCCCATCCTGACTAGGTTTCTCAACACACTCATCTAAAACCTTAGCATTGAGAGAGTAATAATGTACTTTATGGAAAGAATTTTATCCACAGTTCAGTGTGAACCATGAAATCAGAATTCTCCACAAAATAAATTCATAGTAACCTATCTGGCTCAGCTCAGAATAAATCTCCGACTGTGGACCAAGATCTAGCCTTTTTTTTTTTTTTTTTCAGCTTCCAGGTCATGGAATATTCCATCAAGAATGACTACTTGTGAGATTTAGGACTATTAGTGTCAAATAAGAAAAGTTGCAGGGGTCAGATCCAATTGCAAATTATATCATCCAGTCGCAATTTACCTGGAGGGTGGCTGGGGGCCTGTGTGACCCAAGTGAAAAAAAAAAGTGCAGTCATTAGAAACACTTTCTTGAAAGGGGTGATAGAGAATCTGCAATAAACTCTGTCAGACAAAGGGTGCAGTAAATTTGGGCTGGACAACGTGATCAACCAAGCTATCCATTCAGAACATTAAGGAAATCTGTCTTGCTTTCATCTGACTGAGCACTGATTTTCTAGACAAGCTTTATCTGGCAATTGTTCTTTCTTGCCACCGTGCTCAGAGCTGGGTCTCCAAACTGGAAAACAGAAGGAGCGCTCAAGTGTTTATACCATATGTGCATCAGCTGTCCACAAGGCCGATCCTTTAGAAGGCAAGTCTCTGGATGGCTTGGACTTGGCAACATTATTAATTCAGAAAGTATTTTTCCTAACTAACAAAGAGAAAAATAAATCAAAAATGAACACAAAAATATCACATGTATCTACTGCTAATAAACATTGTTTGAGCATTAGGGTAGAGAATGGCATGGTTCTCTAAAGTCATAAATAAACCATATGAGTTGAAAATGAATTCAGTTTTTTAATGTTTGCTTAACATTCGGATATTTATGTTTCACAAAAGTCTTCACAAAATAAAAATGTTAAAATGTGCAAATACCAAGTGCAAACAGTCAAATGTCACAGACTTGTGTCCTTGAAATTTGAGATATCGACATTGCAAATCTATCTTTATACTATGATTTCTTGTCTTATTTAACTGTGTGAATATTAAAACTAACAAGTAATGATTTCAGATGCAGACTACAAATATTCTTAATTGGATGAAAAACCAAAAGACACATGAGCCAACTTTTAGCTACAAGTCTTCTGCATTCCAGAAAATCAAGTAACATATTTGAGAGGGACCAAAGTTCAAAATCTGGATTTAACTATTTAATGGTTGATAATCAGGTCTTAAGCTATTGGTCCAAATATAAATTATTGCCTGATCTTGGTTCACTTATTTTCAGTCCCATAAATTCTACTTCATTGCCAAAAGTTCTCTTATACATTGTAATGCAGATAACATTAATAAATTGTTTTTCACTGTCATCCACATGGTCATTAACTCTGGTCTTTTGATCTTGACAGCAGTACTGTGGAAATCTTTGTACATGCACCATTTTCTCTTCATTTCCTCCTGTAAAATGATGTTAAGAAAAAATAAATCAACAATATTCCCTACACGGTTACTTTATTCCCAGCAAAAACAGTTACTATTGGCCAGGAACATTTGCAATGAGCCTAAAAGACTTGGGCACAGGTTTCGTGAGCTGTGTTAATAACTGTTTTGGGGAGGTTTCTGTCTGATTCCACAAGACACTTTGTAGAAACAATTGTTAAAAATAAAGAGAGATATTGGATTTTACTCTCAGGTTCTATTCTGCTTTAAAAAGTAAATTTAAACAATTTCTGATGAAGATGAGTTCTGAAACTAAAGTGGGTATGTCTCATTTTGACAAAGTTGAACTGAAACATTTTGATTTTCGCTATTATTTTAATGGACAAAAAAAATGAGCAACAGCTTAAGAGCCTTCAGCATATCTGAATAGTTTTCTTAAAGAAGAGCTTCTTTTTTTTTTTCCTGAAAAAAACCACTTGGATTTCCATAACACCTTTTCCAAATTAGTGGGGTTTCAGCATTTACCTTCTTTTATCACCTCAGAAAATCCCACTTGCAGTTGTTGTAGGTGTGTTAAAAGATAACAAATATCACCAAAGTAATCTTGAGTGATAGGGAATTTCAGAGTAGCAAGTTCTAAAGAACAAATTAATTTTGGCTACTGCTCAGCTGCTTCCCAGCAAGCTGGCTCAAGAAGCTCTGCTCCTTTGAGATTATGGTGTTCTATTTATTTCTTTTTAGCTAGAAAAATTCCCATTTAATGGTTTTGCTAAAAGTATATCCAAGAAAATTTATGAATTAATAATAGGTAAGCCCCACACAATTAGATGATAAATCCAAGGGTTATTCAAATTGCTAGGATTAGCATAAGCCAGATCATAATACTGTGAGATGAGTCTTTCTTGCAGTAAGATTTCTGCACTTTGGTTAAAGGCAAAAAAAAATGCTTCTTTTTTTAATACTTCAAGAAGACTTGTGTGGGCAGTAGTCTAGCAATGCTTGCCTGGCCTTCTCAGCCTGTCTAGATGGGTAGTGGTTGTGACAGTGACCAGGGAATGGTCCCACACTACTGAACAAACTGGAGCTTTACTCACTTTTACCTACCAGTTTATAATCAACACTCAAGAAAGAAGGGAACTAGAATGGGAGCTGAGAAAATACAGCAACCTGACACCCAGTCCTACCACAGGATGTGAATTGATCTAATTTGTTTATTTTCTATAAACATTTAAAAAATATATAATAGAGGAGACGCAAGTATGGATGGAGTTTGAGGGCAGCTGAAAGGATGAACTTGAATTGTGGGTATAACACTCCAGGAAGAAAGGGCCTGTTTGTAAAATAGCAATTTCTATCTTTCCTGATGGAAATTCTAGGGGGAAGGAGCAAAGATCTGTTGGATTAGCATAGACTGCTTGTATTTTAATGTGGACATCTGTGGCACAATATTCCAAAATTCAGATAGCCTTGCTCCAAAGCCATACAATAAAAACACTTGAAGACTCAGCAGTAAGCTAGACATAGCATCATATTTGCAATGAAATACGGCACACAGTATGAAGACCGAGGATATATTTTTAATTTTCCAGAGAAGCCTGCAAAATTGTGAATTGAATTAGGTAAGGTTAAGAGGAAGTGGGATATGAACCAAGGTTTTGAAATCTATCAAAATCACTTGGACATTTTTATCTCCCACAAAAACTAGATAAGATTAGGAACACAGATACTTTAATACAGAAGTCACATAAGGCCAAGCAGAGCCCTGGGATTTTTTTTACCTTTAAGACTTGAAAAAGAAGACACAGTATATGACTAAAACTGAAAGATATTCCCCAGATGTTTTTTAAAAGCTTCCAAAAATAAACCTCAGACTCAGTCAGTGTTAATAGGGTCAGAATTTCCATGCCAAGTAGTGATACCAAGGGGACTGAAGAACAGAGATGTATTTCTAATGTACAAATAATGACTTGTCTCCTTAGATTTTTATAAAATACCAAGCAAACATTTCTTCAGCCTTTGTGCCTGCATACTCACAGGATTCCTCTGCTCCAAGCAGTACAACTTGTATAGTAGAAGCACAAGTAACAGCAGCACAAATGAACTCTATGAAAACATTATTTACCAGCCATCCAGCCTTTCCTCATACATGTTTTCACCTACACAGCACTTGAAGCTGTAGAACTGATAGACTTGTGGCACAGCCTTGGAAAACAGCATATTTAAAAAGATTACAAAAAATATGGCATATCCCTCCAATTTCATTACAAGGAAGTTATCTGCATTGTTTCCTAAATCTGGTGCACAATCTGGTCTTTTTGTAAGTCAGACTTCATGGCTTCATACTTCACATCTCCTTTTTTCCTTCCATGTTCTAGTACGGTGAGTAGTGAAGTCTGTCAGTAGTTTCCTGCATATGTCATAAGCTGCTTTTGCTCAAATAAAAAAACTAAGATGAAAGACTTACAAAAAAAGAATCATTTATCTTTGAGCTGTTCAAATAACTCCTTAACTATTCTTGCACTTCATTCATTCTGGAAAGCAATTCTCTCCAGTTTGCTACGTAAGTGTGCAGTACAGGGATGGGCTTTCCATTTACACTTCTAATGGTTTCCAAGGAGATCCGACCAGCCATTCTTAGAGTTCAAGGTCAGACAGTTTTGGTCTCAGTCTTTTGGCTCATTAATTTGTTATTATGCTGAAGTCAAATCCATTATGGGATACAGGTACAAATCCGTTTTGAGGTAGAGGCCTTTTTTGTTGAGACTCCAGCTTTCTCTTTGCTTATTGAGAAGCCTCTTTTGAACCAGTTCTCTGTGTCGATAACAATCCCAGTCAGTCAAAATAAGATTTGGGCTCTTTCAAATGCAGTTACCATTATGTTTACTGAGTGCATTAATGTTGACATATCTTTACAATAATTATAAGAGAAAAAGAACCTCA
This sequence comes from Cygnus olor, assembly GCF_009769625.2. Classification (NCBI taxonomy): domain Eukaryota; kingdom Metazoa; phylum Chordata; class Aves; order Anseriformes; family Anatidae; genus Cygnus; species Cygnus olor. Next base: position 18,653,573 of record NC_049172.1, on the reverse strand, counting down.
GAATACTAACTGGTTGATTACATCCCTCTCTGCAGTAGAGGTGACCTTAATCTTGTTACGGATGTGTCCTGAAGGGAATGAGAGAACTTGCTTGTAAACCTGAGCCTCTTTGTATACACATGTGGCATGGCACACCCACCTGCAATCACCATCACTTTGTTCATGCACTAAAAATCACCTTCTGATTGACTTTCTCAAACCGAATACCATACTGCTGCTAAGACAGCAACAGTCAGTAGGTCCCCAAAGGTTATGAAGGCAAAGCAATATTTGTCTGCCACTGAAAGTTTCCTTAATAAGATTAATACTGTCTCTTGCTTCACTGGTACTCGTTCCACCCCTGTACACAGATTCTGATGCAGAGGACAATTAAGCAAGTGAAAGTCACTCTGCTAATTTACATCCCCTCTGAATGAGGTTCAGACACAGTAGGAAATGTGTGCATTCTTCACAATCCTGAAAACATTAAATCCCTCCCTGGATACTGCAGCTAAACTACTGCAAATTTCCAAAAGCTGCTCTGTCTCTTAATATAATTAGAGCAATCTTGGTATTCTAGCTTCTTACAGCTGTTCTTTACCATTGCAAGTAACCTGTCTGAAAATTCAGCTCCTTGGTAGGAAGAGAAGACTGACAGATGGTGAATAAATTCAAGGCTAGTTTATTTTTATAACTGGAAAATAACTTTCAGACATCCTGGTGGTCTACAGATTGTTTCCAGGTCTTTTCTGTTTTAATGAAAGATAAAATATGACTTGGATTCATGTTCAGGCAATTTAATTTTAGCCAAATTGCAGAAAAAAGTAAATGCCAGCTCTTATTCTAAACTTTAACCTTCTGAATCAGTGAGACATTTATCTTATGCAAAAAATTATTGCAATAATAATAATACTTTCTGGTTTACAACTGATTTACCAGGAAATTAATATTTGGTTTTATGAACACATTAAGCAGATGGTACCTATTGTTGAAATTATCCCATAAAAGTACATATAGTTGGACTTGGTTACAGTGCAATGCATTAGACTTTTAAGAAATTGGAGTGGGTTTTTTTCATTTTTTTCTAACAAGCCATTTTAAGTCTACAGCATGCAACCTGGGAGCTAACTGTGGTGACTCCATAGCTACAGTAATTTAAAAATGATTGACTTAATCACTTTCACTCCTAAGAAAGAAAGAAAAGAGCATATTAATGCAAATACCTTACATAGTTGTTAGAATTCTGGTCTATCATTAATTTCATCAAAATCAGTGATACACTAAGTAGCCATTATAAATGTCAAAGAATGGATTTTAAACTTCTGAAGCCACTGAATTTAACACTAAACTTCCCTTGAGTTTCTGCATAGATTCAATTTCGTCTTCTAATAGTACTCTTGAAGCTATGCAAACTTATCTGGAACTTGCAACTTGCAACTTGCAGAGAACTGCTGCCTTTTACAATTTAGATATCCCATTCCATCAAAAGGTTGCTCACTGCAAACCGCTCGTGATGAAAGGGAGTGGGATAATGACTGTGCTTGTACTTTGGACTGTCTTATGACAGACTTGCTCATACTCTTTCATCACTTTAGATTCACTATCCTCCAGTCACTGGAATTGTGTGTGGTGCAGTCAATAGAAAAACTCCCTTAACTTTAGAAGTTTTAAACCAGTCCCATATCCCATAAAACTTTACATATTATTTAAGGACACTGCATGCTCACAAGCATGTTTGATCGCAGTCCCAACAGCAGTCATGTAGTTGACCATGTCCTGTTTCCAAATTAACGAATAGAGTAAGTGGCCTGGGCACTTGTAAGGAAACGGGCAACCCTGTCACCCTCACAGGTGAACAAAGGCTAAAGAAAATACTTGGGTATTAGACACATCTGCAAGCTATCTTTTCATTTCCATCATGTAAAGTCAAGCAAAAGGTGGAAATAATTTTTAAGAACAACTTCACGCGTTATTTAATGAAATCCTAGCACTGAAAGAAATAGTTAAAGAAACTATGGCTCAATTTGATGTGATCGTATACTCACACACCTGTACGTAATCTGATCCTCTTTACACACACTAACTGCAACTTTATCAGAGATTTTCCAGGCTACATGACTAAAGCTAAGGTTCTAAAACCATTTAAACAGAGGTCGGTGGTCTGATTTTCAACAGTGGTATTTCTGCCATCCATTCTTCATGACTTTGCTGCAGAAATATCAAAGCAACTAAATGAAAATATATGTCTGATTTAGTCAGAATAGAAAAATAAGACCCTAATGAACCACTGAGTGCTCAGCAGAGTGGAAAATCAAGCTAACAAATCAGGTATTAAAATCAAATACAAGAAATTGATTTTAGGTACACAGATACAGATCCACGTCTCCTAACTTCTGCCACTTAATCTCATTCCAGGCTCCTCTTCTGCTAATTGGAAAGGGATTCAGATACAGAAGGAAATTCACATGCTATTTGAACATCTCTAGGAACCAGGGAACTTAATGAGATAGGTATGATACTCCCAATTTAGGCATAAAAATTAACAAGTTGGAGAAATTCAAACTAGGTTTGGAAAGTCCTGGCCACACTGGCTACACGAGGAAAACAAATTTACATAAAGGTGTTGCACTTATGCAAATGTAGAAAGCTCCCCAACAGACTTCTAAACACCACTGTTGATTATAATTAGGTGTAACAAAAAACGCAACTTTCCCTCTGTTTCAAAAAAACGATGTATAAATCAGAAAGCCCCAATTAAAACAATCTAAAACTTTGTGGCAGCTTATTACAACCTATCAATATCAAAGTGATGGATAAACCACCGATCATCATTGACCTGGAAACGTGGACTCCTCTGCTCTGCAGTGGTGACAGGAGGCCTGCTGAGGAGGTCGGGCAGGAGAACCAGCAGGAGCCCCAGCGGGTTTCTGATTAAAACGTGCAGCTGGAACAACGTCAAAAACCGAGCCACCAACACACAAACCACCCCTGAGAAGTTCTGTGCTTTCATATTTTTATATTTGCATGAGCAAATATTGCTCCTGGTTTATGGAAAATGGCATGCTACTTCAATTAGCCACTATGCATCACAAACCACAATTGGCAATCTGTAAGAAGAGTCCAACAGGTTTTTAAATCAACCTGGCCTTTCCTCAGGATAATTATTTGCAGACATTCAGACGTAAACAGTACTCTAGTCAGATGCATACAGGCGGCCCTCACTGCATGATGTGGCATCTCCAAGTTTCTTGTCAGTTTTTGACAGCTTTCTGCCAGTTATTGACAAACCTACCAGACGGGTGGGTACCTATGAGAAAACACCTTGTGGCCAGGTGCCCACCTGGCTCTCAATTCATTCTTTTGCAGAACACATTTCTGGAAAAAAAGTGCATTTTTACTTTCTGCTTCATGTGTTTTGTCTGCGTGTCCTCCAGACAGTTTCATTCCCAGAACATGCAGCAGTGAAGAACTTGTAATATTTGGGCCCTCTCCTTAAAAAGCAATTCAGGTTTGTTTGTTTGTTTGTTTGTTTGTTTTCCTAGGATCAAGTTGGCTTTCTGTGAGCCTCTAGAATGTACTTCTATTATCAACCACTGTACATTGTGTAGTTCTCACTGTCCCAGGATGTTTATGTTTAAACATTTTTTTTTTTAACTTTTTCAAGTGACTTGGGGAACAGTATGAAAACCTGCCTATATCCAGATACCATTAGAGTGTGTCCTTCTGAAAGTTCCAAAAGGCATGCTGAAGTACAAACTCCATTTTCACTGAGGTCAGGACTCTAGGTACTTCACAGCAAGACAGGCTTAAACTCTGTTGTCGTTGAAGCTTGGGTACATGCGTTCTGCTTTCTTGCTTGTCCGTGAGCAAAACCAGCTACTGTTTATCTCCTAAACTTAGGTATGCCTTTGAAGACCCAGAATGACTGTTGCCTGTAGCACAGAAGAGGGCTGAATGATCCTTAGTGTGTCGGGGGAAGCTTTGTCACTGGCTTCAATAGCTCAGGAATTTTGCACCTGATTATTTCTTCACATATTTTATGCACGGCAATAAATCGCACAGATCATTGAGTGAGTGAAGGCCCACTAAAATCAGCCATGAAATTCCCACTAACTCCACCCTGGCCTGGTTTTGGCACTTTAAACAACAAAATGAAACAAGATTCCTAGTCTCTGGTGAGCGAAGCCTAGTCTCATCAAAGAAAGAAATACACCATGAAGTTGTATACCCTATCAACTCCTGGAGGTAAGGCCCTTCAGCAAGGGTAATTTAGCAGTGAAATTACATTGTCTTTTCTTGGAAATCTCTGTGATCTTCACCATCTGCTTCATGTGATAAAATAAAGTTGTTGATTTGATGCTGCATCTTCTATGTCAGAATAAAGGCCAGTTCCAATTTGCATCAAGCAGCAAAAAAAAAAAGAAGTAATTATAAATTATAATGAAAACAAGCATGTGCTTTTTTACATTTTAATGAAGCAAAGGTAGCTGCACTGGTTTACAGTTCCAATCAAATTCAGATCACGTTAGTTGGATATTTCAGTTTCAGAAGAGTAAGACTACCAAGCAGGTATAGTAAGAGCTCTAACGAGTTTCCTCACCACATAAAAATTATCCAGCAAGCTGTACAAAGATCACTCAAATGAAAACAAATACTCAATAAAGCAGATAATTGACTGGAATCTCATTTAACAAGATAGCCCCAAACTGCCCTGCAAAAATGCCAAGGCAACTAAATATAAACGCTTGTCTTTGTTAGCAAAGGAAGAAAAACGCCTATATTGTTTCAGAGAACTTCTATAGAGTTTTATGCGAGTCTGAAGTATTTTAAAAATAATTAACTATTTTATGGTGCAGTTTCTGGTTTGAAGTTTTATTTCAGCTTTGAATCCAATGGTTTATGATCTTGAATCCTCTGAACTTGTCAGCATCAGCTTTTATTTTTGGTGCTGAAAGAGGACACTAAAATAGACTCTGAGCACAAATGTTTTTTAAAAGATCTAGTAATTTTTAGCTGAGGATATCCTAAGCTAAATCACATTTGAATGTATACATATACACAAGCACAGTCTAATGACAATGCAGAGTATTTCTTTCTTTATTTATTTTCTCTTTTCTTTCTTTCTTTCTTTCTTTCTTTCTTTCTTTCTTTCTTTTTCTTTCTTTCCCTTGCTTGCTTGCTTGCTTGCTTTTTTCATTATTATTGATCTCCCCCACATCTTGAGAACAAAGTTCATGGAAATAATTCTTCAAGCAAGATTTCCAGAATCTCTTTGTAGCCTAAATAATAATATTAGAATTTATATACATATATATATATACATATATTTAAAAATTCTTTCTACGGAGCTGTTTTAATGTCATTCACCATGGAAAAGCCTGAAATATCACACAGAAAACAGAAACCCTCTGGCCAGTAAGGTACTACACATCCTGGTGTGAATCAAGCCAATTCTGTATTGCTCTGTCCTCAGCATTAAATGTGAACTAAAGTACTTTGCTTGGGCAAGACACAAATAGTCAGATATTTGACCACTGTCATTTCAGAAGGTAGAGCAGAAGTAACATTCAATGTGCTTTTCAACCCCAGCTGTAGGAACCACTTATAAGGGACAAAGTATTTAGTACGTCTCCCTCATTATGTCCATCTTACCCTTCACCTATCTGTCGAGTCAACCAATACAGGTGATAAGTTAATGACAACAACTGGTTTTTAGAGTAACGGCTGTATTCAAATTACAGAAGCTTCATTCACAAATCCATTTATACTTTAATAGACAGTTTTATAAATGACATAAAGCAAAATATCATTCTATAAAATGAATAAACAAATGTCCATTATCTCCTATGTCAGATTTTTGTGAGTGGGTTATTAATGATGGAGCAATTCCTTCTGGGAGTCTCACAGCAACCAAGGAAGTGAAACGTCATTTTTCCTTTGACTCTGTAACAGAATTGCCACAGATTCCCACAGCTTCTTCCCTGAGTAAATTTTAGTTCCTTACAAATACTCATAGGGTTAAGTGTTGCCATGTTTGTTAACATAACTTCTATAAAGCAGTAAAAGCTCCTAGAAAGAGATTTAGGCAGATGCTGACACATGAACTGTTGGTGAACTCTCAGCAGATTCAGAGGTTTGGATAACTATATTAAGTTTGATCCTTATCTAGACTTTGTGCTTCTTTCCTCCGTACCCCATCAACAAACCTCCAGTCTTCCTTTCTTCCCAGTTAAAGTCAGCCCTTACCGTACCACACTCTGACCTGTCCATCTTCTAGCCTAATTCCCTCCTCAAGGCACAAAGGCTGACAAGGAAGCTGCTATGGGGCATCCAGACTTCCCCATTTCAGCAGCTTTTCCATTCTCAAGGAAAGTGTTTAGGTGGGTTATTCTTCCTCTTCACCTACCCACCATCTAATTTGATGGGACAGCATAAACCCACTGCTGCATCTCCCTAAACTCTCACCTCTAGATTTTCGAACTGAACTTCTAATATTTTGAGTACTGAATGATTCATAAAAGTGAAAAAGCAAAGACATGCCAGGCCTTCCAAACAGAACAGAAGCAAAGGAGAAAGAAAGCAGAACCAAACTATCGAAGCTCCCCAAGAGAATCCTATTCCATCCTCTGCAGCCTCCCCTCTGCCACAGGGAACGGACTGTGCCAAGGCGCTTATATACTGCGTCCAAGAGACCACAAGCCGCACTACTTCGCATCACAATTCAAGCCCATTTCTCTCACTAAGCTGAGATCCATGGATTTATACTGATGATGATGACGAATACTTGTACTGTTACACATGGTATGTTTGGCACTGTTAAACCTCTAGGAAAAAAAAAAAAAGTCTCTTTCTGAAATAATCTTTTCATATATTTGGAGAAGAAGGGACGCTATTAGAGTAATACCAAGGAAAAATACATTTGAGTAGCTTCCTCTTTAGTGGCAATTTGAACTGAAGGTGTGACAAGGAGGAACAAGACATGACATAACCTACATGCAAACTCCCAAATGGGCACACATCCCAAAACTGCAACATCTCCACAAATACATAATAAGCTAAAAGTAAAAAGAAGCTTCTTGTACCATCTCAAAGATGTGTATTCCAGTTCCTTACTTTCTCTCATCGAGGTACTAATCCTATGATTACTTCCAAGCATCGTAAAATTACAGGATTTCATTTTCATTCCATGGCAGATTTCCACTGTCTGAAATCCCAATAACATAGAGCCAAGCCTCTGTGTCAGATGACACTTGCATTCAATTTTTGTCATTGATTTATTCTGTCATCTTGAAGAAACCAGTTAAACACTCTCTGCCTCAGTTCCTCCTTCTGCAAAGCAGAGAAACTAACCCTTAATCCCAGGTAAAGTCTTTTACCAGCTGTTGCTAAAAAGTGCTATGTAGTTACTTAATATTACTACTAGGTCTTATTAATTATTTTATGCTACATGTCTTTTTACAATTTCAGATGGATTTTGGGAATTGTACATAGAAAAGTTCTATTTCCTTGACCTAGTTCAGAATAACTGATTTCTGCCTCATATTTACCTCTAGAGTTTCATTTCAACATGAAGTATCTCTAATACAATTGCATAAATCAATTTATTAATCAAAGACATCAGCAAATAAATGGAAGAAAATGTTCATTTTAGATATAAGGCTACTAGGTCCCTAGCAAGCTTCCCTGTGATCAGAAGCATAAAAGTGGACAAATATTAACAACTGTGAAATCCTTCCCAAATCTAAAAAGCACAGAGGGGGGAAATTCTAAAGCCAAGGATCTTTGTGGACTGCCTAGCTGCCCCTTTTCTTGGGGTGGAATGGGAACACACTGGACAATAACAGCACATCTTCCCAAATTTCCACAGGTATTTTTGCTAACACATCGTCTTCATTTGCATCATTTGTAATATTTGAGCCAGGGCACAGATGGGATCTATTGGCATCCACAAAAGTGCACCTGTTGAGAAGAGAATTAAAATAGCGAGAGATCTAGAATCCTTTGGCATGCTGCTGGTCTATCCTGCAAATCTATAAAGGAAAGAAAACTGAAAAACATTTCTTTGTGAGGGAATTAAAGGAATGTGATTCAGAGGCATAAAAGAAAAGCAAGAGCACAAGTTATTTCAACGGAAGTAACATGAAAATATATCCCCAGCTGTGATAATATTAATATAGTGACCCATAACTACATACTAAGCAAAGTGGAAGTTGTGATCGTAAAGGTGCTGAACCAGAAAAAAAAAAAAAGAGGAGGAGAAGGGGAGATAAAGTACTACTTTAAAGCAAATCCAAATGCAATATCTATCAACCCACCTGCTATTTGTTTCTGTCAGACCTGTCAGTCAGTGATTTTAGATGAGAGATTGGAAGCAATAGCATATGTGTGTGCTGGTAGATGCCACAAAATTATCCTTCCAGAATGCAGCATCTTGTGGGCATGAGAGAATCAAGGGAAATGTTGCTGCTGAGACTTGAAAATGGAAACAAATAGGATGATTTTCAGTTACTGTGCTTGCAGTCTCCCATGACAAGTATGTTTGAAGCAGCTGAATGCTTAAAATAGGACACATTAAAAAGGGCAAAAATTGGTCCAGAGTTAGCCCAAATCTCACTTGCCTTTTGTAAACTGTAATTTACAAAACTCCCTCTCACTTGAATCAGTTAGTGGAGGTAGGTAGGGGGTGGATGGGATTCTGTGCAAGGTAAAATTACATCAAATAGCTGCATGTTCCCTATATACCACCTTCTCTGTCCCCAGTGCAATTTATGGCAGCTTCAAGAAATAATCTAATTCTTGCTTCCTGTACTTCCCTATCAAGCAGAGAATCTCCATGCTGTAACATATTCTAACAGGCACCACTTATGTCAGAGCCTAGAAACAAGACCACTGTATATATAATCCTTTTGTCAGCTTTCTCAGTGCCATATTACACAGCAAACCAATTAAAGGAGTGTTATTTAAACTTTTAAGTCCAGTGTGCAACAAGAAAAGTACCCTTGTTGCCTTATCACTGTAGAAAGATACAGCAGCAACACCTGATTTACATTGATTTTTTTACACAGATACTTTAGATGCATTCCCACAATTTAGAGTCAATATATCAATGCACCATAGATAGGACGGTGTTCGAGTACAGACTTTTTCATCTATAACATTGGGAAGGATTTGTTCGTACCAGGTAGTAATTCTAATATCCTTACATTTCTACCAAGGGTGGGATTTCCTCAAAGGAAAGGAGAGAGGGTGCAGATCAGTTCCTGCCGAGGCAGGTGACTCCAAGGCGTGGGGGCAGAGGCAGGGGCAGGCCCAGGAAGGAGCCCGGAGCCACAGGCCTAGTGATGAGAGCCACCTTAGGGAGACCCTGTGGAAAGAGGGCAGCGAGAGGCTTTTCTCAGTCACTCACATCATCGAATAAAAATGTTTCTGGAGGAGTCCCAACTTCTCACAGGGGAGCGCAGAAGCAGGGGTCCTGTATCACATACAAAGGTGCCTTGAAAGACTCAGTGTTAAGGAGAACCTGAGGTGTCTTTCCAATGTTTACATCCCACAGAGAGGGGACCTAATCTCCACGTGTCATTTGCAATCTCACCAAGAAGTACTGACTTCACGTGTAGACTCACCAATTTCAGTAGGTTCATAATATCATCCTTTATATTTGAAATACATGAGTTACACAAACATACAATTTAGGGGCTCAGACAGGATATCTGTGATGGTCTGCTCTGAGCTGCTGTAATACACAGTCATAGGGCTAACCTGAATTCCTGTGTAAAGCAAAGCACAACATTTAGGCAAAAAAAAAAAAACACTTAGGTCTAAACTGTTACATTTCCATCAAGAGAAAACACCCTTCAATGATATCTATGGCAATAAAATGGCTTTACAAAATATTTCACTGTAAGCAAAACACACAATGTGGCCTTGAAAATAAAAGGTATTAAACTTCATTGTTCCACACTTCTTTGTTGATTAATTCCTTGGTCAAAGGTATTCATTTTTAATATATGCACACAAGATGGAAGTCACACAGACACAGACACAGACACAGACACAGATTTCTAGGTTGGAAGAGACCTCAAGATCATCGAGTCCAACCTCCGACCTAACACTAAGCACTCCACTAAACCATATCGCTAAGCTCTACATCTAAACGTCTTTTAAAGACCTCCAGGGATGGTGACTCCACCACCTCCCTGGGCAGCCCGTTCCAATGCTTAATAACCCTTTCGGTAAAGAAGTACTTCCTAACATCCAACCTAAAACTCCCCTGTCGCAACTTTCGCCCATTCCCCCTCGTCCTGTCACCAGGCACGTGGGAGAACAGACCAATCCCCACCTCACTACAGCCTCCTTTAAGGTAACTGTAGAGAGCGATAAGGTCGCCCCTGAGCCTCCTCTTCTCCAGGCTGAACAAGCCCAGCTCCCTCAGCCGCTCCTCGTAAGACTTGTTCTCCAGACCCCTCACCAGCTTGGTCGCCCTTCTCTGGACTCGCTCGAGCACCTCCATGTCCTTCCTGTAGCGAGGGGCCCAAAACTGAACACAGTACTCGAGGTGCGGCCTCACCAGAGCCGAGTACAGGGGGACAATCACTTCCCTAGACCTGCTGGCCACACTGCTTCTTATACAGGCCAGGATGCTGTTGGCCTTCTTGGCCACCTGAGCACACTGCTGGCTCATATTCAGCCAACTATCAACCAATACTCCCAGGTCCTTCTCGGCCAGGCAGCTTTCCAACCACTCATCTCCCAGCCTGTAACTCTGCTTGGGGTTGTTGCGCCCCAGGTGCAGGACCCGGCACTTGGCCTTGTTGAACTTCATACAGTTGACCTCAGCCCATCGCTCCAGCCTATCCAGATCCTCCTGCAGAGCCTTCCTGCCCTCGAGCAGATCGACACACGCACTTAGCTTGGTGTCATCTGCAAACTTACTGAGGGTGCACTGGACGCCCTCATCCGGATCATCGATAAAGATATTAAAGAGGACCGGCCCCAGTATCGAGCCCTGGGGGACACCACTTGTGACCAGCCTCCAACCAGATTTGACTCCATTCACCACAACTCTCTGGGCCCGGCTATCCAGCCAGTTTCTAACCCAGCGAAGCGTACGCCAGTCCAAGCCCCGCGCAGCCAGTTTCTTGAGGAGAATGTTGTGGGGAACGGTGTCAAAAGCCTTACTGAGGTCAAGGTAAACCACATCCACAGCCCTTCCCTCATCCACCAAGCGCGTCACTTTGTCATAGAAGGAGATCAGGTTCGTCAAGCAGGACCTGCCTTTCGTAAACCCATGCTGACTGGGCCTGATCGCCTGCTTGCCCTGCAAGTGCTGCGTGATGACCCTCAAGATAATCTGCTCCATGAGCTTTCCTGGCACTGAGAGTCATTTTAATGCATTGAAAATTACTCGTGTTCTTAAGAAAGGCTAGAGGGATCTCGTAGAGGTAATTAACATGGTAAGAATGAGTGACAATGCTGAAGGACACAATAAGAAACAATATAAAAAAAGTGCCACAATGCACAGCCAAAACAAAGCTACAGTGTAGGACACGGTTTCCTTGAAAGTGTGCAAGACCACTATTTTTATGTGCAGTCCATGCTCGGGAGTGGATGAATGGTAAAGAAAATGTCACTCCACTACCCTTAAAAATACATTTTCAACAGGCCTAAATGTGACCACCACCTGCTAGCAAATACTTTTACTATTTTACAATTATTTCCACCCAACTGCTTTAGGAATTACAGGATATTTTTCAACGTGATCAACATTGATGATCTCTAGGCCACTTGCCTGTCTGCAGCAAATTGAAGCCTGGAGCCTCTAAAGGTGTTTAATTGGCAAATCAAAATAAAATATGTGAAATAAAATAAAGTAAAATACGTGAAAAAAATAAAATAAATAAAATAAAATAAAATAATAAAATAAAATCAACAGTATTAGCAGTTAAAGTACATGTAACTAAATACAAACAAACTAGTTATCTGGAGTTTTTTTTCTGAACTCCTTTTGGTACTGCACTACTTTTAGTCAAAGTGTGCATCAGTTCAAGTGAAATGAAAAGTTATTTTTTTTTATTAAGTTATTTACCTTAAAGATGAAATGTTGCTGATTGCAATTTTTTGAGGTCATATCACCCAGGCAAACAAGAGCAGAACCAGAAATGCTGGAGAACACTCGGTGTTCATACAGCAGACTGAACATGAAAGTGTCGGAACTGAAATGCAAACTATTATTTTCAGCAGAAATATTTAAGTGCTGTTTTAGGATTCGTGAGAAACATTTTACTTTTTGTTGCCACCATTAAGAAAAGTAAGTGCTTATTTGAAAGCTGAATCCCAAAGAAGGATGGATGGATTCTGCTCAGTTCAGTGAAAAAAAAAAGCAAGGAAACAGAAGGCTGTTGCTTCAGTCTTGTTCATTAAAGATTCAGCAGAACCAGTAACCAACAAAGACTCATCCACATATGTTACCTCATGGCCCAAGATATGCATCTTGCCTTCAGAGAGAGAGTCTTTCTCCTGCTTCCCAGTCTACTATCACAGACTTTAAACTGCTAGGCTAGTCCAGTGCTACAAGAGAGAAAGAGCAAGGCTGGAGATTTCCAGAGACACTGACAGAACAAGGGAACTGCAAAAGCTGGAACAGCATTACTGCAAAATGATGCACCAAAAAAATAATGTTATGTCAATACAGAACAAGACTGACAGAAAACCCAGGTGCCCTTTCTAGTTGTGTATTAGACTTCCATTGAAACTGTGAACAATTATCAGACAGATCCCTGCACCTCCAGCTCTCAGTAAACCGGGGATAATACTTGTTTACACCTTGATCCCTGTAGAGGAAAATGCCTATTATTATGTTTGCTCTACACAAGGAGGCCAGGCCAGATCTTAGTCCGGGATGTCTTTGTACTGCAGCAATACAACAATCAAGTGCAAAAGATGTGTGAAGTTTCAAAATCAAATCGTCTCTCACAGAGAATAACTGAAATAACACAGCAGCTACAGGGCAGAACAGTCTCCTTTATCAATTTGATTTTCTACATAACAGCTTAAGTTGCCCAATGTCATTCCATCATTTTAAAGCAGAATTGCAATGCCACACAGATTGCAAATATATAGCAATATTCATGTTCTACAAACTCCTGCTGTCCACAAGAAGACAGTAATCCATTTGCTTCTGAAAATTCAGTAATCAGACCAAATGCATATGTAAGAAGCAAGGCACTGTTGAACCGGTGCTCTGCCTGAATTAATTTTCCAATACACTGATTATTTAGCTGAGTGCATAGTCAATAGCATGGTGATGAGTGTACTGTAAAATATGATGAAGAACAGACTTCACTATTTTACTACCTTTGTCGTGGATATTGGGGGAAAAAATGGATTTTACATGAAGCTATTTTATGAAACTAGACCCTCTGAATATTACATGCATATAAAATTGAAGTTATTTTCCTACTCTCATGTAGTTTTGTCACGGCAATTTTATAGGACAACCAGCAGAAGAATTGCTCATTTCCAATAGCAAAACAAAACTGCAGATTTTTAAGAGTATTTCTGCAGATCTGACAGCCAAACAGTACAACTAATGCTATCAGGGCGTATAATCCTTTTGTTTTAGCAAGATATGTGGTGTTTCAGTGGAAACCATTTTGAGGTTACTCTGTGACACAGTATTCTGCCTAATGGAGAAACAAATCAACCAGTGAGTAAATAGGGTTCTGCCATGCTGGGCACATTTTTACCTACACATGGGGCTGATATTAGCCTGTGGGCTATTCTCCTGAAGGAAGAAATTCTCTTTGCCTCCTTGTTTAGCTCCTTATAAAATAGAGCAGACATCCCTGATAATATACAACTAGGAAAAACTCAAGTTTATACCTCACCCAGCAGGTCTTGATTGCCAATTTCTTATCACTAAGGTGACATGAAAGTCTAAAGGATAACAGATACTATAAATACTTGCAGGTATATAACTTTAGATGAGTTCTTTAAAAATAATAATAATAATAATAAAAAGATGGTTTTTAAACAGCTGAAATAACAAGTAAGAGATTGCTGGTTGAGAACAGAAAACCTGCAGATCCAGCCTGCTACCAGGAAACTTTCAATGAATAGAAGGGTTGTGTGTTTGGAGGGCTTTTTACCCTGTTTTCTTATGAATAACCAAAACCAAAGAACGGCAGCTCCTGATACATAACACTTTGCTTCCTTACCACATGACATTTTATGTGAACACATCAAAAAGTCTACAGACTTGTGAAAGGAAGGTAGCCAGGTGGGTTTTGCCTACAGCTATCTCCCATAGGTAAAGGATATGGAAAGGCTGGCTAACAGGGGACCCTGGTAACAACCTTTCAAGTCTAAGTTTAAGGGACTGATCTAATCCTTCCCAATTTCCCCTTGCTGTGTGAAATTATGCAGTGGCAAGCAGATTCCAAAATTTATAATGCCCAGGATGTTAGTTAGCATTATATTCTTGCTACATTATGCTCTGGAGTTGAAAAAAAAGCCTTTATATAAATATAGTGTATACATACAGTGTGTGTGCATATGTATAAACTAATCTATTTTCCAGAAACTCTATAGTTAAATTGTACCTGCTTCACAAAATCTTTACTGCTCCCTTCTCTTTTGTTGCAAGATTATTTCCTAAATGTAAGAGCCAAGATTATAATGCAATTATTTCTTCTTTGTGATAACTTAAGATTCACTAATGTAAAAATGATACAGATCTTTCTCAATATTGGGCAGTTAGAGGAAATTTTTACTACTTGCTCATCATTTCTAGTCTTAGCTTTTTGAACTGCATCATAGCACTATGAAGAAACTAGTCTAAATTTACCTATAAAGTTCCAGAATACTTTAACTAAATCCTGCTATTCTGGTATCTGCTAGATACACAGATGTTTAAACCCTGGAAAGCACAAAGAAGCAGGAAAGATCTCCAGACTGGTTGATTAATAAATGAGTAGGGTAAGCAGCCTTTCACAAACACAGAGGATTTTTTTTTTTTTTTTTGTCTGACTTTGGAGAAAGGAGAGAAATGGAAAAACAAAGATTTCACTATTCCTGTGAATTTCAACATTCTTCAGTATCACAGGCTTTCTTGCTCCCTTGGTCCTTCTACTTCTGAGGTTTAACAACTGCAGCAAATATAGGAACGGAGTGGGCTCCGTGGGCTGATCACTTGTTTGGGTTGTAACCACCACCTCATGAAGTTCCCTGCACAGTCAGGAGGCCTGGAGGGCCTTCTGGGAGCTTTCTGTGACCTCAGAGCTTTTCCCATTCTCTTTTTGCATGAAACTGAGACCATCCATGTTTTCATTAGATGACATCAGTTATCATGCCACAGATGCAAACATGACAGTCAGGGCATTTACCCAAAACGCAGAGAACAAGGTTCATCACTGATCTAGCCCAGACAGAATGAGGGTTCAAATTTGCTTTTCTCTTGTATTATGTGAGTATCCTTTCCATTAGGATATTGGACAGACCTTGGTTAGTGCTGTTTTGTTTTGAACAGAAAATCTGCCATAGACACAGAATAACTTCCAAGACAAGTTTATTCAAAAATAGCATGATGTTGCAAAAAAGAAAAAAAAAAATGGATTTTTCAACCAGAATCCATTTCATATCTCACAACAGAATTCCCACCCTTGTGCTAGCAAAGGCTTTTTTTTTAAATTTGATTTCAGTATTGACACTGCATGAAAATCACAGTTCAAGCAGAGCCTCCAAACTTTGGAAAGCTATTACATATCTATGCTTGCTAAGAGAAATCACTGCCCTCATGCAAAAATACATAATGCTTCTGCATCTGTTCCCTCTCTCCCTGCAGTACTTACCAAAGGATGTAGGGTAAGGCAGGACAGGGGGTGGGCAGAGAAGAAAATAACAGGATAACAATAAGTGGTACATGAGTTTAAACACTCAAGCAAAATATGGGGAAAACAGTGTTCATTAACGTATCCAAAGACTGTTCAAAAGAATTCACTAAAAGCACATCAAATTCTGACATCTAGTCAGCACATTTGGTAATGTTTTGTCCTTGAATCATCATTCTCATGGTAAGACTTTTCCATTGGTACCAACGTCACTTTTGCCTCTGACCAGCTCTACTGTCCTCAATGGAAATAACTACTGACTTATAATAACATCTGCTTAGAACTGGGTTTTCTTTAAGCCACAAAACTGCAGGTAAAAATTATAAAATAAGTTTGAAAGATTTTTTATAATTGCATCAGAATGTTGTAGATTTACCACTGCAATTATTCCAGGTTTGACTTTATTGATCTAATATTCTATTACGCATGTCATGATAATTATCTGATGTAATTACACAACATTCAGAATATACTAGACTTGGAAAATTTTCACAGTTCTTCCACCAGCTCATACTTGAACCTCAGGTAATATATCTGTGATGCTTGTGTTTGCCATGGCATAATCAGCATCTTTGAAAAGAAAAATTGAAATTCTTAAATAAATGTATAGGCAGGGAGGCTGTGTAGGGGGGAAGATATCTTCTACCATAAATTCCATAAAATTAACTTCAAAATATAACCCCTGGGTGACTGTGGACTTTATCTACTCCAATAGAACTTTCAAAGACAACAATGAAAGCAACAGTCTCTGATGTCTTCTTTTTTATGTGAAAGTTGGCAGTAGAGGAGATTCTCTACTAATTCTTTGATTACAATCTATTTTTTAATAAGGACAGATTTGTTTAGAGAGTAGTTTTTGATGCCCTCAGAAAGGACTTGAGCAAAATTCAGTGATAAAAACATGTTAATCTATCATTTACATTTGCAGGTAAAAAAAATAAATCTGAATTCATATGAAGAGACTTCAAATCACAGATGTCTCTCAATCAAGTTCTATTTTAAATCTATGCTCTATCTATCTTCTCCCTCTTCAACCAGTGAACAACTCAATTGTTTCACTGAAGATTTTAGAGTGTAGCATTTGGATTTTAATCACACATATGGTGCTGACTGGAAGTTTTTATCCATCCATAAAAAATGAATAACCTCTGCAGACTTAAAAAGATATATTTAATTTATATAAAAGTTACAATCAAAATAATCCTGCTGTTTTAAACCCTTGTTTTAAAAATTATATAGAATAGTTGGCCAAGTGTTGAACATTCTGGGACTCTGTTAGTTTAAAACACATTTTACAATGAAAAAAAAGTCTCGCTACATTGCTCAAAGTCTGAATAAGACTGTTGCAAGACCTGAGACTATTCGACTATTCAGTAGGTATAAGAGAGTATTTACTGCTTACACTACATACCATCTTTTAGCATTCTCAGAACTCTTAAAAAAAATCTTTATCCCATTAACTTCCTTTCATAGATGTAGAGAGAAATACGGCATAGAAAGATCTGAGACAGTGAATCAACATTAGATCTAGGAATATCCATCCTGCAGCCATGTGACCTGACCAAAGTATGGCCAGTATATTCCAGCCCGTAAAACAGAATAAAACATGAAGTATGCACAAGTATTTTCACATAGGTAACACCATGACTTTTGGAACCAGAAGAAGAGAGTGCTTTGTATGTCTCAGCTAACAAGTGCCCTGCACATTAAAGATAAATATGTGTCTAGCAAGTCTAGCAAGTTTCAACTATTTTTAATCTACGCTCTATCTTTCTCCCTCTCCAACTAAAGAACAACTCACTTCTCTTAGTGAAGATTTACAGAATGTAGCATCTGGATTTGAGACGTTCATATTTTGCTGAGTGTAATGGTTAGCACTCTGCCCCATGGCCAGCAATGGAGAGTAAAAACGAGTCAGCATGCCTAGTTTATCTTTCTGTCGTAGTGATAGCCTGTACATAAAACATCAGCTTCTGCTGGGTGCTAGAGAAGCATCATTACATCCAGTGCAGACATTGTCCTATCACCCAAGGCAGAGTTCTGGAAAGACATCCTCTTTATGGCATGCTGTACAATAGAGTCCTTGGGTTTTTTATATGTACAGATGGCCTTGATATTTCTAAACAGGGGACAATGTTTAGAGAATATTTAACTTTCAAAGTATATTGAGCCTATGAATGAGAAAGATTAGCAACTTCTCATATTACTTAATCAAGAAGAGACTTCTCTTGTTAATCACGAATAGACTTCTGCTCCTCAGAAAATTGTAGTCTCTCCCTCAATTTTCCCCTCTAAAATGAAAATGATGATTCTTGACTGTAACAAAGGGCTACTGAGAGTATAATGGGCTACATCTGAAGCCCATTAATAATAAAGTCTTAATAAAAAACGGTACCACTGGCTTCTGTAGAACTACTTGAATGCATAAAACTTGGAAACTGATAGCAATGGGATACATTTTGTTCTCCACAACTGACACAACACTAAGTCAACCAAGTTGCATGTGGCTGCGTGCATGGACACTGCATCTGAAGGGATTTCTCATGTCCATAAAGTATCTGAAACTTTACACTGCTTTCCACATTAACCAAATTAAACTCTAGGTTAGGCAACATTTCTCCACTAGAACCAATGAAGCTGCATTCCTTCATGTTGGTACAAAATTTACTCTGTAATAAAGAATAGTACTGTGCATGTAGTATTCTGATAACACAAGCCAGAACTGGCTTCAATTCATTTAATTTCATTAAATTAAGACAATCCACAGAAGCCCTAAATCTGATCATCTAATGGTATAAACCAGAAGTTATTCTACTCAAGTCAGGAAGCTAGTGCAAAACCAGAATAAATCAGATCAGAATCAGGACCAGGAGATGTCTACTGTCACTGAGAGTCTTATGACACACAGTGCAAAGTGGTCTAAGTTAAGGTCAATTCTAAGTACTGGGCAGTGCTGGAACTTCCAATATTTATAGACCTGTTAAGACCTTGGCATAACACTCAGGTGAATACCCAAGTGAGGAAGCTAGTTTAGAGAAATAAAGCAAACCTTAAAGTATAGTATAGTGCTAGCCACCTGCTTGTTCAGAAATTATAATACTTTGCAATACTTTTTTATAATACTTTCACAATACCTGCAATAAAAAACAAATTCCTTTACAGATGATAACTTCTTCCAATAAACAAATGGTAAATCTGAGATCTCAAGAGTGTACACCTATAAAGCAAACTGAAGTAAATCCCCTTCCTTTGTCCCCGTATTATGACAGAACATACACAGGTATGTGTGTGGGAAGGAGCCTTGCATTGTTACAAATGTATTATTTCCCCAGCTGGACAGACACTTTTTATACCTCCTTGTAGGCACATATATTATTATAGGGGATGTTCTTTTCAGCTTTCTAAGGTGACATCTCACAGTATTTATTAAATTGAGTTGTAAAGGCAACCTAAATCCAGCCAGAAGTCATTCTTACAAGATTATTTCCATACGAAAATTTTTTGATAGTTATATGTTTTCATTACTTAGGGAAAGCAACTAACAATTGTCAGGTTAAGGAATTAAGGAAGCCTGAATAAGACATTTCCAAATGAAATCAATTTAGGAAACTATTCTGGTGGCTGGAGCTCCTGGTGTTAAAGAAGAAAGTAAACCTTTTTGAACTGCAGGAGCTCTGGAAGGCTGGCACTATGCAGGAACTTGTGCAAATGTAGACACCTAACCTGCTGTTCCTAAAAGTGACTCTGAGATTCATGCAGAGCAGAGCTGTCAAGTGACCACAGGTAACATTAAACACTTCTTTTCAAAAGAACATTGCTGCTATGGGTAGATGAAAGAAATAGCAAGCCTGCAACAACATCACCCAGCAACTCAGCAACTGTAAATTTCAGGGGCAACATCACCACAGCTCTGGGTATGTGCAGCATGCTTTCCATATGGCCTCAGTAACTGAGTTGTCTTGCTCTTGTGTATGTGCTTCAGTGAACCACAAAAATAAATAGGCTACAAATTACAGGACAGTAAAATGCAGCAATCGTGCTGCCATTTAAATCAGTGAGAACAGATGTCCGAGTGCGACTTGTTACTACAAAGCCTCAATTCCAGCTTCTTAATTTCAGAGTTTTTCACAGTGAAAGACGAAAACAAAACCCATAATGTAAATGAAAAGTTTTGTGTTTAACAAAACAAACAATGACTGTTTTGTTGTAATTGGCTGGATTTTCCTATGCCTGGTAAGCTCCTAGGTCAAAACAGCTCCTGGTTTCCTCTGGTGTTGAATGAGAGTTGAGTTGCAGCCCTCCCCCAGCTCATGTATCAGCAGTATCTCTTTCTTCCACCCAACTTCACATTTTCACAAAGCTTGTAGGAACTTGGTATCTTTGAAACACCTCTGCTATTCTCAGATTAGATTGAAACTGAGAGATGGGCTCATATTTTTTAGGTGAGGAAGACAAATAAACAGTCTGACCAACACAGATGCTTCCACATGACAGCTCAGTACTGAACATGTCTCAGCCCACTTGTTCACGTTAGGAAGCCATGAAATTTCTCCCAAGCACTTCTCAACACCCAGATAAACTCAGATCCTTTTTTTTTCTTTATCAGTCATTACAGTTGCTTGCATACCTTAATGAGCATTCCCATTTGGCAACATTTCTCATTTAAATGGGAACATGTCCACCTACAGCACATGTTGCCAGTACTTCTAATAAGATGAATACTCTCCATTACCTGAGAGAATCTGAAACCATTACAGAACTGATTTTCTCAGCATTCTGCATAATTTTTCATAATCTGTCAATCAAGTGGATATTTGCTTTATCTGCCATTTTTAATCAGTTATTTTGATCTTGAGGCTCATTCAATTGAGCAACAAGTCAAATCGAGGGGATGCTGCATGCACCAAAGAAGTGTTCCAGCAGCAGGAGCATGCTTCCCACCCACATCACTACCTCACCCATGTATCATACTTCGGTTTGTATCACAGCAGCATCTCAGAGAGCACCTGGGCTCCTTTCAGGTGAACTGAACGAGGAGACAGAAGTCCCCGAGCACACCCAGAGCACCCTCACCACCCGTGGGAGTCCATTCCACAGGACAAACTTGGGTTAGCTCCACCTAAGGCTCCTGAAATGCATGCAGCATAAATGTCAGATCCTCAAGATCAATTCTTTTGTTCTACAGACCTGCTCTATTGCATTGTTCTACTTGCTGTAGACACAGTCCCGATCACACAGAACAATACCCTGGACAGAACTTCTGCCAAGCAACTTTGGGCAGTTGACCTTAATTTGTGTACAGAAAGCTTTCTGTCTAGGCAGGCAGCAAGTCTTTTCAGTGAGTCTTTGTCATAGCCACCTCTGGCAGGAACAGAGTTTATCAGAAACACATTGAGTGCTCTCTTCAATGGCTCACAGAAGGCTACAAGGGCTCTTTCATTGAATACAATGGATTTTGGATCATGGCTTTACAAGTTAAGAGCACACAAGCATCCGCTTGTGCATACAGAGCTCTCTGTGGGCGCGACAGTTTAGCCACACAATCACACCGATGTCTCCTCTGACAGATTTGATGCTTCTGCAGCACTGTTCCTGATTAGTGGGACTCGACTTTATAGCACACACACAAAGCGATCTGTTATAATTAGGCAGGAGTAAATTATTAGCATTTCATATTCAAAAAGCAATCTTCACACAGTGCTATTTTGGCTCTCACTACAATCTTTTCCACAGGCATGAGATATTGGAATTCTAATGCCTAATAAATTCAGTGAAATATAGCAGTGCTCTGCAACACGCAGGTTTTAGACAGCCGACGTATTGGGATTGCCCATTTCCATGCGTTTCCCACCAGCATGGCAGATTGCACAGGAAAGGGATGCCAGCCAACCCAAACAAGTTTCAAGTCTGACGCCGTGTCGCCAAATGCTCCACGTACCAGCTCAAACCTTGTCTGTTTGAGAAGCCCACCTAAAATGGCATGGAGCCACAGAAGACAGGGGCCCCACAGGCAGCCAGAACCGTGCGACCCCACTGTCAAAGCAGGTATTAATTATTGTGTGAGCTCCTCGGTTATGAAACCATGCCCATGGCTGAATTTGCTGCTGGCACAGCCTCACGGATGTCAGCACAGCAATCTGAGGAGCAGTTAAGTTTAGCGTCTGGCCTCAGTCACCTCATTTTCCTTCATATAATCAATCTATGGAATACATTCTGCTTATGGAGATACAATGATTTTTTAAATCTACTTTTAATCCATGCAAAATCATACCCTAAAGTCTGTGAATACTTGGAGAATGCTGTAAAACTCTACTACTTTGGCTTTAATGTTAAAACGCGATTGATGCTGCATACCTCCTGGCAAAACAGCAGAATCAGCCAGATATGCAAAAATGCTCACTTTAAGAAAATGCAGTAATTTTTAATGCAAATTCTAGCCATTTTCTGCAGTCCCCAGTAATATGGAACATGAAGACTTTTCTTGCTATTATTGCAGATCTTTCCTCACATAAACTCTTATCATCTGTCACTGGTGAAAAATGCACAAGCAGGAGAAGATAATGCAAATACTGAAATGCTGTCAGTTAAAATGTTTGAGGGTGCTTGCTTCAGGATGATGAAAAAGCCCCTTTTGTATTGAAACTTAAGTGGTAATATTATAACTGGAACAGGAACAACATTTTTAATCCCTGCTTGAAAGATCAAATTAAATCTGCTGCAGACAACCTTGGTACAGCTGCATTTGTCAGAGACTTTTTTTTTAATGAGAAAGCTACAAGTCCAGAGCTACTGGATGCTCATTTGTCTGGGTTTTCTGTAGGCATTCAGTGTGCTAGGGCAATCATTTCTAGCTCTAAGAAACATCCTAAAATACCAGAAGAGCAAGAGGGAAAAAAAGATCTCTCGATACACATCCCGTGATTTCCATGAATACAGTCAGATTTCAACAACAGAATTTCAAACACAATTTAGTCTCAAGTACTTTCACGTTACCTTACGTGTTTCAGTTACAGCACCCAACAATATCAACTGCAGAATTGCTGGTGCCACGGTTGTTTCCACTACAAATTCCCTATTTTACAGGCATTACAACTCAAGTACTTGGAATCCCATAAGCTTGCAACCTATTCTACAAGCTATCAACTCAAATGCAATATATATTTTTCCTTCCAAAAAATTTAATTTAAATTGGTTCTGCCATTTTTCTTTATAGAAGCCAGAGAAGGGCATGAAATCAACACCTGACAGCTAGCAAGAGAATGCATTTTCTCAGAGAAGCTAAAGAAATCACAGCATTTATTTCACTGGCTGCTAGTTGTTTACTGCAATCTGCTTTTAAACAAACTCTCAAAAAATGAAATATATAATATTTTTGCTTTGCACAACAATTACTGAATATTTATATTAAAAATCATTCAAATATCCTGAAGTGGTAAAGAGAGGTATTTGCATTTTAACATATTCATGCAACTTCAATATATGTAAAGTCTCTGCTGAATAAAAAGGGCAAATATGCCAGTAATTCCACTGCCTTAAGTGTTATACAATGTATATCTATAGTACACATTACAAATTGAGATGTTCAAAGCAGCCTGGTGTTGAAACCCCTCTGAAAGTTGATACCCAGCTCTTTAAAGTGCTCAGCTAACAATGCTGAGGTAGGGCATGTGAAAAGACAAGGGCCAAGGATAAAGAGACAGAAAGACAGACAAAAATAAGCACCCCATATAAGAATAATCAGCAAGTAGGACCAGCTTCAGAAAGAGTGAGCAAGCCCCAAAAAGGACACAGAGAACCCAGCAGGGGCCAAGTATATTGATTTTCGGTGACTGTGGAAGCTTCTCTCCATTCTTGTTAGTCCTTAAATTATGACATCAATATTTTCCACATTGGTTCCAAGCAACAAAAATTATTCTTTCTGCGGAGAGGCAAAAAAAAATAGTTTCTTCTGGTGGTATTTAAAGAAACTGGGGAAAGGGTATACAACACCTGTTCCATTGACCTCCAAAGTCAATAGGAAGGCTTCCCCTTGAGGTCCAAATGGCTTGCTACTTAGGATGTGCATGAATTTTGTCATGTCTAGACTGGCTTTTTAGATTACAACCATCATATGTTTTCATATCAACCTTACCAGCTGCAACAGGGAAATCCTCTCCTGTCCCATAATACCACTACTTTACCTCTTTTCATTCTTTCTGTTGCTCAGGTATAGAAATCCAAATGTCCTTAGCATGCTCTGTACTTGATGAAAGGGATTTTTTATTTTTTTTTAAGGGTTATTAGAGGTACCTTACTTCCTAGTCTAGCCAGGTTACTCTCACTCCCTTGAAAAGAAATGCTATGACTAAAAAATCTTTTGCAATACTGTAATGGAAACCTATCACTTAGATCTTAATTCTCTGTGACACATGCAGAGCATCAAAAAATGGGACACACTGAATTTGCGAACAGCATTAGTCATCCTTACCTCTGATCCTGCAAACTTTTTCCAGCAGAAGGCTTTTTTAACACAGAAGTTGTCCCTCAATTCTCTTAGAAGATAATTAAATCATTAA